>NC_057794.1:363206274-363207762 GCF_018294505.1 Triticum aestivum
GTCATGGGACGAGCCCGGCACCATCTGGTGCTCGGCCGGAGGAGCTAAAGATTCTGCTGGGGCAAGCTTCTATCTCAGAGGAGCACCACACATTGATGGGCACGGTGATTGAAAGGATTTCATCCGTAGAGAGCGGATTGTATGAGGCCGTCAAAAGTTTACTGACGGGTTTCGAGGTACATTAGATAATGTATACTTTTGTCAGTTGCGCATGAGTAAGATGCGCCCTGTGTAGATAGTAGCCCCTGAGACTCTGTGCGTCGTCAAGAAATGATGGCACGCGGAGAATCATAATCCCAAGTCTAAGATGTCGCCTTTGAATGTAGGCGGCAGGGTGTCCGGAATCATGCCGAACTGAAGATTTTACCGAACTAAAGCGGCAACTGGACGTGGCAGATGCCGACATCACGCTTGTCAATAAGCGGCTTGATGAGGCTCAAGGTATGTAATTCCTTGGGCGGCATCAGGTAAGAACAGTTTTATGCATGTGTCTTACGATGTGTGTGCTTGACGCAGATGGTGCGGCCGCCGTGGAGAGTCTTAGGGAAGAACTTGCCCGAGTTAAAGAACAAGCCAGCGAAAGTGATGCGGCCACCAGGAAAGCCCTTGAAGAGCTGAGAGCCGAACAGGCTGCTCATTGCCGAAGCAAGGAAGAGATGGCCGAGATGGCCGAAAAGTTAAAAAGCGCTACAGACCATTGCAGACTTCTTGAAAAAGAAGACCAGGCGAAACAGACGAACTTAGAGAAGGCCGTTGCCAATGCCAAGGACGTGTGCTCTGCGATGAGAGCTGCGAAGGAGGAGCTGCATCAGGCCGAACAGATTGCGACTGGAAAGCCCTTTATGCTGCGAAGGAAATTTTGTGATCCGAAGTTTGCTCCGTTGGACCGGATGTGGAGTGTGGAGGATACCTATCTGGACTTGGCAGCGAGTGCTGCTGATGCGACCGAACACTTTCAAGATCAGAAAGATCGCGAAGTGGAAAAGCTTTTCTGGTCGCAGTTTCACAATCCAGAGCGTCCGCTGGCAGTGGATGATCATTTGGCTCAATGAGCCTAACTGAATAGGTTGTCTGGACTCGCCAGGAAGTACGTCATGGGTCACCTGTGGCCGGGGAGATCGGAGCCGAAGAGTTATTTCAGCTTGGTGCAGCAATTCCTTGACACGGTGCCGCGTATAAATGCAATGAAGAGGTCAGCATGCATAGAGGGCGCTAGGATGGCTCTTGCCCGTGTTAAGACATACTGGGCAGAGATGGAGATCATCATTGTTGTGTCCCGAGATTCGGACAAAAGCCGAGTACCCTCCGAGCACTATTTTCAGGAAGTTCTTGAAGGCGCTCGTGTAATAGAGACGCAGTGCCCGAAAGATGCTATGTTATGATAGCATATGTAATTATAAAGTAATATTTTGATAAAATGTAGTGTCCTTTTTTATACTTGTGCCTTCAAGTATTGGGAACACCTCCTGTGCGGACGTTTTAAGATAT
>NC_057794.1:363208247-363231910 GCF_018294505.1 Triticum aestivum
AAGACGCATTTTCACACTTAACCCAACGTCTTGGTCCTACAAAGGAGGTGATAGCGCAGCGGGCCAGGCAACCAGACTATAATGCTTTAACACTTTCACTTAGCCATAGGAGTTTGACAGTGAGACTATTTAGGTAGCCCCTTGGTGGCAACTGCGCTCGTCCGAGTTCGGGGCGCGTATGTGCCTGACCGGGAAGCGGCCCTTCGTTAAAGCGGAGGAATCCGATAGATTCTGATAGGTCATCGAGTGGCTGACCAGTCTCACGCTACATCATGATAGTCAGTTTTCGGCTTTCTCTACTGAGGTGCTCGCCCGGCCGAACCGGGGCACAATCGCAGTAGTTCTCCTGGTACTACCTTAGCCGATAGAGCGGAACGTAAGGTAGCCGAACTCAGGAGCCGGGCAACCCAACATTTGACCAAAGACATGATTCGAAGCTGATGCATATAATGCCAAAACTCACGATGCCGAACACTCCCTAAGGTGTTCGGTCTTTATGAGTGCGGGCGAAAAAACACTCTTTATTAAAAAAAGCCCCTAGTGTCCAGGTACGTGCAAAAATTCTGACGTGGCCACATGCCAAGACGCCAGCCTCCTCCTTGGTTATATCAGAAAGAAAAAACTAGGGGATGTGTAGCAACAAGAGATAGTAAAAAAGGTTTACGCAGGGTCTTAATCTAAAAAGAATCCTTTAGGACGGGTCCCTACTGCACGTCTGCGCCTGTGTCTCTGTTGTGCCGTATCCTGGACGGGCGCCGCACGATGTTCATCTGTAAAAGAGAGGAACTGAGTTGAAAACGGGTCGTGCCGAAAAAGTTTAAAATAAGCAAAGTATAAAGTAAGATATATAAGATTGAGCTTTATTGTCTCTTATTGTATATGCGTGGAGCCCCTAGTGCGGGGGTATATGGCTTCTAGGCCTGCATCAATGATGATTTTGCACCGAACTCGTCTATCCGCGTTCGTGGTCTTGAATGACCTATTTCGAAGTTTTTTTTGGCCGGTGAGGCCATTTTGCTGTTGGGCTGTCAAAGCGGCCGCACAGTCCTCCACTTGGGGAGGCACACTTTAGTGCTTCCCCTTCAAAGAGATGATGCCTCGTGGACCGGGCATCTTAAGCGTAAGAGATGCATAATGCGGTATTGCGTTAAAGCGAGTCAAAGCTTCGCGTCCCAGTAGTGCTTGATAGCGACTTGAGAACGGGATGATATGGAAGGTCAGCTTTTCGCGACGGAGGTTATCGGTAGAGCCGAATATGACTTCGAGCCGAAGAAAACCCATACAATGGGTGTCCGGACCAGGTATTACCCCTTGGAAGGAGGTTTTGCTGCGGTGTATTCTTGCTAGGTTTATCCCCATGTGCTGGATTGTATCCCGATATATCAGGTTTAGTCCACTGTCGCCGTCCATAAGGACATTTGAAAACTGGAGTCCGCCAATTATTGGATCGAGTATCAAGGCAGTCCAGCCTACATTCTTGATATTCCTAGAATAATCTAGCTGATCGAAGATGATCGGTTTTGACAACCAGTGGCGGGACCCTTTGGGGATGGGCCGTGTGGTGCGTACCTTTATGGGCGCCGCACGTTTTGTTATGTGAAGTGAGTTCACTGTTTTTACTTCTTGTGGGAAGTTCTTTTGTTTCCTGGTGCTCTTCTTTTGGGGTTCATCCTCGTCTTCGCTTGGTGTGTCGAGCCCCTTGTGTTCGGCATTGAGTCTGCCGGATTGTTTGAAAACCCAACAGTCTCTGTGGGTATGGTTAGCAGGCTTCCTGAGAGTACTGTGTATCTCACATATCCTGTCCAGGATTTTATTTAGGTTGGATGGATCGTCCGTGTTATCCTGGGGGGCGATTTTTCCTGATTTTGTCGTGAGCCTTTGAATCCGGCATTGACTGCCGTGCTCTTCAGACTTTTGTCCTTAGTCCAGCGACGGTCCTTGTTGTGTCGCGGTTTTCCGTTTCCATCCCTAGTTTCGGATGTACTTAGGTCGCTGGGGCTGCACCTTGCCAACCAGCTGTCCTCCCCTGCACAAAAGCGGGTCATGAGGCTTGTTAGTGCGGCCATTGTTCTTGGCTTTTCTTGGCCGAGGTGTCTGGCGAGCCATTCGTCTCGGACATTATGCCTGAAAGCTGCTAAGGCTTCGACGTCCGGACAGTCGACTATCTGATTCTTTTTAGTGAGGAATCTATTCCAGAACTGCCGAGCTGATTCTCCGGGTTGTTGAGTTATGTGACTAAGATCGTCTACATCCGGAGGGCGGACATAGGTCCCTTGAAAGTTTGCTCGGAAAGCATCCTCGAGCTCTTCCCAGCTTCCAATTGTATTTCCAGGAAGGCTTTTAAGCCAATGCCAGGCTGGCCCTTTAAGCTTAAGGGGTAGATATTTTATGGCGTGGAGATCATCTCCTCTAGCCATGTGTATGTGGAGGATATAATCCTCGATCCAAACTCTAGGGTCTGTTGTTCCATCATATGCCTCTATGTTTACGGGTTTGAATCCCTCTGGGAATTCATAGTCTAGGACCTCATCGGTGAAACATAGGGGGTTTGCGGCACCCCTGTATTTGGGTGTGCCGGATTCTGATGATGGCTTCATAGCGTTGCTTACGAGATCTTGCTTTCTTGGCCCATAAATGGACCTGACTCGGCCATGATGCGAATCCTTAAGTGGGTCGCATGCCGATTTAGGTGCGGTGGCGCTTGCCGCTTTATGGGGTCGTCTATCCGACCGTGTGGCTTTTTCATTTTTTGAATGCGAGGGCTCTAGGGCCTCTTCGTCGAATTCAGGCAGTAGCTTTCTTTTCGGATAGCTTTTAGTGCGGCGCCTGTCGCCGTACTTATCTATGGTATTGATTACTTTGCTCCATCTAATCCGGAGTGCATCTTTTGCTGTTTTTAGCTTCCGCTTCTGCTTTTTTAGGCTGCGTGCAGTTGCAACGAGCCTCTTGTGGAGATTCTTCTGCTCCATAGGTTTATTCGGCGTGAGGTCGTTCGGAATGCCGTTTTCGCTGGAGGAGGGATGTTCGGTTTCTCTATCCGTGTTGCCCTGTTTGGACCATTGCTCTAAGGCCTGCTCGTCGCCTACCGGCTCGTCCTGCTCTATGGCTGGGTTTTTGTCAAGGTGGGGCTTGGGTCGGTGTTTACGCCGACGCTTTGATTGCTTTTCGGGGGGTCGATCTCCCGTCCCATCCCCTTTTTCCTCGTTGTCGCTTCCTTTAGGGATATCCACCATGTACACATCGTGAGATGAGGTGGCTGTCCAATGCCCTATGGGATTTGGTTCGTCGGTATCTCCTGCATCGTCATCCATGCTGTCGATGTCTCCGGAGTCGAAGTTGAGCACATCATTTAAATTGTCGGCAGTGGCTACCAAGTGGGTGGTGGGTGGGCTTTGAATTTCCTCATCGCCCGTATCCCACCCTCGCTGACCGTAGTCCGGTTAGGGCTCTCCTGATAAAGAGAGAGACTTAAGAGAATTCAGGATGTCACCAAAAGGCGAACGCTGAAAGATGTGTGCGGCGGTGAACTCCATTATCGGCGCCCAATCGGATTCGATTGGCAGGGGCGCGGGGGGTTCGGAGTCCGGGGAGGAGTCCGGATCCTCAGAGTCACGGGTCGTGCAGAGTGCGGGGCTAGTGTTCGGCTCGATCGCTTTTGGGATCGCAGCCCCCGAGGTGACGTCCAACCGCTCATTCTCGATTGGCGCAATAGGCTCCGAGTTAGGGGTCGGAACCGATGCGTGTGTGGCCTCCAGGACACTGTGTGGGGGCAGAGCTAGATCATGCCTCTCGAGATAGTGCAGCGCGCTTGGCCGTGGCTCGAGTCCGTCGAAGATCAAGTCTCCGCGGATGTCAGCCGTGTAGTTTAAGCTTCCAAACCTGACTTGATGGCCAGGGGCGTAGCTTTCGATCTGCTCCAGGTGGCCGAGTGAATTGGCCCGCAGAGCGAAGCTGCCGAAGACGAAGATCTGTCCGGGGAGCAAAGTCTCACCCTGGACCTCATCGTTGTTGATGATCAAAGGAGCCATCAGGCCTAAAGGCGACGACACAGAGGAACTCTCAATGAAAGCACCAATGTCGGTGTCAAAACCAGCGAATCTCGGGTAGGGGGTCCCGAACTGTGCGTCTAGGCCAGATGGTAACAGGAGGCAGGGAACACGATGTTTTACCCAGGTTCGGGCCCTCTTGATGGAGGTAAAACCCTACGTCCTGCTTGATTAATATTGATGATATGGGTAGTACAAGAGTAGATCTACCACGAGATCAAGGAGGCTAAACCCTAGAAGCTAGCCTACGGTATGATTGTTGTATATGGAGTTGATTGCCTACGGACTACAACCCTCCGGTTTATATAGACACCAGATAGAGTTAGGGTTACATAGAGTCGGTTACAATGGTAGGAGATCTTGAATATCCGCATCGCCAATCTTGCCTTCCACGCCAAGGAAAGTCCCATCCGAACACGGGACGAAGTCTTCAATCTTGTATCTTCATAGTCCAGGAGTCCGGCTGAAGGTATAGTCCGGCTACCCGAACACCCCCTAATCCAGGACTCCCTCACCTACGTCTAAAGCATAGGGGATGACCTTCGTCCTTTCTCTCTCTTCTGCCGTGGTCAGGTCCTGAGTCTTACTCAATACTCACACCTTGTAACACAGCCAAGAACTCCTTCTTTGCTGATCTATTTTGAACTCCTTCAAAATCTTGTCACGGTATGTATTCATTTGAAAGTACTATTAAGCCTTTTTTATCTATCCTTATAGATCTTGATGCTCAATGTTCAAGTAGCTTAATCTAGGTTTTCCATTGAAAAACACTTTTCAAATAACCCTGTATGCTTTACAGAAATTCTACAATATTTCTGATCAACAATATGTTAACAACATATACTCATCAAAAATTCTATAGTGCTCCCACTCACTTCTTTGGAAATACAAGTTTCTCATAAAATTTGTATAAACCCAAAATCTTTGATCATCTCATCAAAGTGTACATTCCAACTCCGATATGCTTACTCCAGTCCTTAGAAGGATTGCTGGAGCTTTGCATACTTGTTAGCATGTTTCAGGATTGACAAAACCTTCTGGTTGTATCACATACAACCTTTCCTCAAGAAAATCGTCGAGGAGACAATTTTTTGACATCCTATCTACAAGATTTCATAAATAATGTAGTAACTGCTAACATAATTCCAACAGACTCTTAGCATCGCTACGAGTGAAAAAGTCTCATTGTAGTCCACTCCTTGAACTTGTCGGAAAACATCTTAACGACAAGTCGAGCATTCTTAATGGTGACACTTACCATCATTGTCCATCTTCCTTTTAAAATCCATCTGCACCCAACAGCCTTACGACCATCAAGTAGTTCTTCCAAAGTCTATACTTTGTTTTTATACATGGATCCTCTCTTGGATTTTATGGCCTCGAGCCATTCATTGGAATCCTGTCCCACCATCGCTTCTCCATAGCTCGTAGGTTCATTATTGTCTAGCAACATGACTTCCAAGACAGGATTACGTACCACTCTGAAGTAGTACGCATCCTTGTCGACCTATGAGGTTTGGTAGTGACTTGATCTGAAGTTTCATGATCACTATCATAAGCTTCCACTTCAATTGGTGTAGGTGCCACATGAACAACTTCATGTGTCCTGCTAGACACTAGTTGAAGTGACGGTTCAATAACCTCCTCAAGTCTCCATCATCCTCCCACTCAATTGTTTCGAGAGAAACTTTTCCTCGAGAAAGGACCCACTTTTAGAAACAATCACTTTTGCTTCCGGATCTGAAATAGGAGGTATACCCAACTGTTTTGGGTATTCTATGAAGATGCATTTATCCGCTTTGGGTTCGAGCTTAATAGCCTGGAACTTTTTCACATAAGCGTCGCAGCCCCAAACTTTTAAGAAACGACAGCTTAGGTTTTTCTAAACCATAGTTCATACGGTGTCGTCTCAACAGAATTGCGTGGTGCCCTATTTAAAGTGAATGCGGTTGTCTCTAATGCCTAACCCATAAACGATAGTGGTAATTCGATAAGAGACATCATGGTATGCACCATATCCAATACGGTGTAGTTATGATGTTCGGACACACCATCACACTATGGTGTTCCAGTCGGTATTAGTTGTGAAACAATTTCCACAATGTCTTAATTGTGTGCCAAACTCGTAACTCAGATATTCATCTCTATGATCATATAATAGACATTTTATCATCTTGTCACAATGATCTTCAACTTCACTCTAAAATTACTTAAACCTTTCAATAATCCAGACTTGTGTTTCATCAAGTAAATATACTCAGCATCTACTCAAATCATCTGTGAAGTAAGAACATAACGATATCCACTGCGTGCCTCAGCACTCATTGGACTGCACACATCAAAATGTATTACTTCCAACAAGTTGCTTTCTTGTTCCATCTTACTGAAAACGAGGCTTTCAGTCATCTTGCCCATGTGGTATGATTTGCATGTCTCAAGTGATTCAAAATCAAGTGAGTCCAAACGATCCATCTGTATGGACTTTCTTCATGCATATCTACCAATAGACATGGTTCGCATGTCTCAATCTTTTAAAAAATGTGTGAGTCCAAAGATCCATCAACATGGAGCTTCTTCATGCGTTTTATACCAACATGACTCAAATGGCAGTGCCAGAAGTATGTGGTACTATCATTACTATCTTATATCTTTTGGCCTGAACATGTGTATCACTACGATCGAGATTCAATAAACCATTCATTTTAGGTGCAAGACCATTGAAGGTATTATTCAAATAAACAGAGTAACCATTATTCTCCTTAAGTGAATAACCGTATTGCGGTAAACATAATCCAATCATGTCTATGCTCAACGCAAACACCAAATAACAATTATTTAGGTTTAACACCAATCCCGATGGTAGAGGGAGCGTGCGATGTTTGATCACATCAACCTTGGAAACACTTCCAACACATATCGTCATCTCACCTTTAGCTAGTCTCCGCAGCCTTTTATTTCGAGGTACTAACACTTAGCAACCGAACCGGTATTTTTTACCCTGGTGCTACTAGAAGTACTAGTAAAGTACACAATAATATAACGTATATTCAAAATACCTCTGTCGACCTTGCCAGCCTTGTCATCTACCAAGTATCTAGGGTAGTTCTGCTTCAGTGACCGTTCCCCTCATTACAGAAGCACTTAGTCTCGGGTTTTGGGTTCAACCTTGGGTTTCTTCACTAAAGCAGCAACTGATTTGCCGTTTCATGAAGTATCCCTTCTTTCCCTTGCCCTTCTTGAAACTAGTGGTTTAACCATCAACAATTGATGATCCTACTTGATTTCTACTTTCGTGGTGTCAAACATTGCGAGTTGCAAAAGGATCATCATGTCTATCCCTGATATGTTATAGTTCATCACGAAGCTCTAATAGCTTGGTGGCAGTGGTTATGGAGAACCATCACTATCTCATCCGGAAGATTAACTCCCACTCGATTCAAGTGATTGTAGTACTCAGACAATCTAAGCACATGCTCAACGATTAAGCTTTTCTCCCTTAGTTTGCAGGCTTAAGAAACTTGTCAGAGGTCTCATACCTCTTGAAGTGGGCACTAGTCTGAAATCCAAGTTTCAGTCTTTGGAACATCTCATATGTTCTGCGACGTTTCAAAAACGTCTTTGGTGCCACAATTCTAAACCATTAGCACTACGCACTGAACTATCACGTAGTCATCAAAACGCGTATCAGATGTTTCCCAACATCTACAGACGACCCTCGAGGTTCAGCACACCGAGTGGTGCATTAAGGACATAAGCCTTCTGCGCAACAATGATGATAATCCTCAGTTGACGGACCCAGTCCGCATAATTTCTACTATCAACTTTCAACTAAATTTTCTCTAGGAACATATCTTAAACAGTAGAACTAAAGTGTAAGCTACGACATAATTTGCAAAGACCTTTTGACTATGTTCATGATAATTAAGTTCATCTGATTATTTAATGAACTCCCACTTAGATAGACATCCCTTTAGTCATCTAAGTGATACATGATCCGAGTCAACTAGGCCGTGTCCGATCATCACGTGAGACGGACTAGTCATCATCGGTGAACATCTTCATGTTGATCATATCTACTATACGACTCATGTTCGACCTTTCGGTCTCTTGTGTTCCAAGGCCATGTCTGTACATGCTAGGCTCGTCAATTCAACCTAAGTGTTTCGCATGTGTAAATCCGGCTTACACCCGTTGTATGCGAACGTTAGAATCTATCACACCCGATCATCATGTGGTGCTTCGAAACAACGAACCTTCGCAACGGTGCACAGTTAGGGGGAACACTTTCTTGAAATTTTAGTGAGGGATCATCTTTTTTATCCTACCATCGTTCTAAGCAAATAAGATGTAAACATGACAAACATCACATGCAAATCATAAAGTGACATGATATGGCCAATATCATCTTGCACCTTTGATCTCCATCTTCGAGGCGCGACATGAACACCATCGTCACCGGCATGACACCATGATCTCCATCATCGTGTCTTCATGAAGTTGCCTCACCAACTATTACTTCTACTACTATGGCTAACAGTTAGCAATAAAGTAAAATAATTACATGGCGTTTTCATTGACACGCATGTCATAAATAAATTAAGACAACTCCTATGGCTCCTGCCAGCTGTCATACTCATCGAAATGCAAGTCGTGATTCCTATTACAAGAACATGATCAATCTCATACATCACATATATCATTCATCACATCCTTTTGGCCATATCACATCACATAGCATACCCTACGAAAACAAGTTAGACGTCCTGTAATTGTTGTTGCATGTTTTACGTGGCTGCTATGGGTTTCTAGCAAGAACGTTTCTTACCTAAGCAAAACCACAACGGTGATATGCTAGTTTCTATTTACCCTTCATAAGGACCCTTTTCATCGAATCCGATCCGTCTAAAGTGGGAGAGACAAACACCCGCCAGCCACCTTATGCATCAAGTGCATGTCAATCGGTGGAACTAGTCTCACTTAAGCGTATGTGTAAAGTCGGGCTGGGCCGCTTCATCCCACAATGCCGCCGGATCAAGATAAGACGAGTAACGGTAAGCAAATTGAACAAATCATCGCCCACAACTGCTTTGTGTTCTACTCGTGCATAGAATCTACGCATAGACCTAGCTCATGATGCCACTATTGGGGAACGTAGCAATAATTCAAAATTTTCCTATGTGTCACCAAGATCAATCTAGGAGATGCTAGCAACGAGAGAGAGGGAGTGCATATTCATACCCTTGAAGATCGCTAAGCGGAAGCGTTACAAGAACACGGTTGATGGAGTCGTACTCGCAGCGATTCAAATCGCGGAAGATCCGATCTAGCGCCGAACGGACGGCGCCTCCGCGTTCAACACACGTACAGCCTGGGGACGTCTCCTCCTTCTTGATCCAGCAAGAGGAGAGGAGAAGTTGGGGGAGAACTCCGGCAGCACAACGGCGTGGTGGTGGAGTTTGTGGTATTCCTGCAGGGCTTCGCCAAGCTCTACGGAGGAGAAGGAAGAGTTGGAGGAGGGAGGGGCTGCGCTAGGGAAGGGGTGCGGCTTCCCTCTCTCTCCCTCACTATATATAGGGGGAAGGGGGGTGGAGGAGGCGCCCTAGGGTTCCCTAGGGGAGGGGCGGCAGCCACAGGGAAAACCCTAGATGGGTTTGGGCGCCCCCACCCCTAGGAAACTTTCCCCCCAAGCCGGGAGGGGTGGCTGCCCCAGGGGAGGTGCCCCCACCTCTCCAAGTTACGTGAGATGGGGTGGGAGGGGCGCTCAGCCCCTTAGTGGGATGATGTGCCTCCTCCCCTTGGCCCATAAGGCCCCCTAGCGCTTGTCGGGGCCTCCGAACCCCCTTTCGGACATGCTGGTCGTCACCCGGTACCCCCGGAACAATTCCGGACTCCAATACCCTTCTTCCAATATATCGATCTTCACCTTCAGACCATTCTGGAACTCCTTGTCATGTCCGGGATCTCATCCGGGACTCCAAACAACCTTCGGTAACCACATACTATTTCCCATAACAACTCTAGCGTCACCGAACCTTAAGTGTGTAGACCCTACGGGTTCAGGAACCATGCAGACATGACCGAGACATCTCCCCGGCCAATAACCAATAGCGGGATCTGGATACCCATATTGGTTCCACATGTTCCATGATGATCTCATCGGATGAACCACGATGTCAGGGATTCAATCAATCTCGTATACAATTCCCTTTGTCTATCGGTATGTTACTTGCCCGAGATTCGATCGTCGGTATCCCCATACCTCGTTCAATCTCGTTACCGGCAAGTCTCTTTACTCATTCCGTAACGCATGATCCCGTGGCTAACTCATTAGTCACATTGAGCTCATTATGATGATGCATTACCAAGTGGGCCCAGACACACCTCTCCGTCACACGGAGTGACAAATCCCAGTCTCGATTCGTGCCAACTCAACAGACACTTTTGGAGATACCCGTAGTGTGCCTTTATAGCCACCCATTTACGTTGTGACGTTTGGCACACCCAAAGCATTCCTACAGTATCCGGGAGTTGCACAATCTCATGGTCTAAGGAAATGATACTTGACATTAGAAAAGCTTTAGCAAACGAACTATACGATCTTGTGCTATGCTTAGGATTGGGTCTTGTCCATCACATCATTCTCCTAATGATGTGATCCCGTTATCAACGACATCCAATGTCCATGGTCAGGAAACCATAACCATCTATTGATCAACGAGCTAGTCAACTAAATGTCTATGTATTCACACATGTATTACGGTTTCCAGTTAATACAATTATAGCATGAACAATAGACAATTATCATGAACAAGGAAATACAATAATAACCATTTTATTATTGCCTCTAGGGCATATTTCCAACAGGTCCTGCCTCGGAGGGTACTCTTGCCGCACAGTGCCCGCAAGGGGATCAGCCCTCTACCGAGTTGTAAGTAAACAAAAAGCACTTAATAGTAAAAATATCCGACATTACTTCTGAAGACAATAACCGAAGCATATATCTTGTAGTTCGGATCGTAGCCCTTCTCGACAGAGTTCATCTTCGGGGGATCTTCTTCCGGAGATGATGGAAAGCGAAACACCTCCCCATGCCACCCCGCCTCATGAGGCGGGCGACCCTGAAGTGTCATCGCGGAGGGTTTCTGATGATCCGCCAAGGCCAGAGGGTAATCCTTCGGCCACGCGAAGTCCTCAGTATTCGGCTCCTAAAGAGATCAACAGAAAGAGTCCGGAACCATCCAGTGTGCGATCGGACGTACTGAAGGATCTTCTGGAGCAAGTGGCCATCTCAGAAGCGCATCGTACGCTAATGGGTACGGTGATTGAGAGGATTTCATCTGCCGAAAGCGGGTTGCATGAAGCTTTTATGAGTCTGCTAAAAGGCTTTGAGGTACGTGAAATAGTGTATGTTTTTGATAGTACCACACATGTTAGGTGTGCCCTATGCAGATAGTAGCCCCTGAGACTCTGGTTGCTGTCGAGAACGGCGGCAAACAGAGGATCATAGTCCTAGGTAATAATCAGGTCGCCTTCATGTGCAGGTGGCTGAAGATCCGGTGGCTAGCCAGACTGGTGAGTTTGCCGAGCTAAAGCGGCAACTTGATGCAGCAGATGCCGACATCATGCTTGTCAACAAGCGGCTCGACGAGGCACAGGGTATGTGATTTCTCAAGTGATCGACACAAAGTAAGAAGAGCATGATGCTAGTATCTTTAATATGTTGTGACTGCAGATGGAGCTGCCGCCGTGGAGACCCTTCGGGTGGAAATTGCCCGAGCCAAGGAACAATCCAGGAATAGTGATGCGGCCGCTCTAAAGGCGGTCGAAGAGTTGAGGGCCGAACAGGCTGCGCATTGCCAAAGCAAGAAAAAAATAGCCAAGATGGCTGTTGAGTTAAAAGATGCCGCCGACGGTTACCAGCTTCTTGAAAAAGAAAGCCGAGCGAAGGCAACGGACCTGGAGAAGGCCATGGTAGTGATGTCTACTACACAACCTTCTTCTTGTAGACGTTGTTGGGCCTCCAAGTGCAGAGGTTCGTAGGACAGTAGCAAATTTCCCTCAAGTGGATGACCTAAGGTTTATCAATCCGTAGGAGGCATAGGATGAAGATGGTCTCTCTCAAGCAACCCTACAACCAAATAACAAAGAGTCTCTTGTGTCCCCAACACACCCAATACAATGGTAAATTGTATAGGTGCACTAGTTCGGCGAAGAGATGGCGATACAAGTGGTATATGGATAGTAGATAATGGTTTTTGAAATCTGAAAATATAAAAACAGCAAGGTAACTAATGATAAAAGTGAGCATAAACAATATTGCAATGATAGGAAACAAGACCTAGGGTTCATACTTTCACTAGTGCAAGTTCTCTCAACAATAATAACATAATTGGATCATATAGCTATCCCTCAACATGCAACAAAGAGTCACTCCAAAGTCACTAATAGCGGAGAACAAACTAAGAGATTATGGTAGGGCACGAAACCACCTCAAAGTTATTCTTTCCAATCAATCCGTTGGGCTATTCCTATAAGTGTCACAAACAGCCCTAGAGTTCGTACTAGAATAACACCTTAAGACACAAATCAACCAAAACCCTAATGTCACCTAGATACTCCAATGTCACCTGAAGTATCCGTGGGTATGATTATACGATATGCATCACACAATCTCAGATTCATCTATTCAACCAACTCATAGAACCTCAAAGAGTGCCCCAAAGTTTCTACTGGAGAATCACAACGAAAACGTGTGCCAACCCCTATGCATAGGTGCATGGGAGGAACCCGCAAGTTGATCACCAAAACATACATCAAGTGAATCACGTGATATCCCATTGTTAACACAAATACGCACGGCAAGACATACATCAAGTGTTCTCGATCCATTACAAGAGAGTAGAGGGGGAGAAACATCATAAGATCCAACTATAATAGCAAAGCTCGCGATACATCAAGATCGTACCACCTCAAGAACATGAGAGAGAGAGAGAGAGATCAAACACATAGCTACTGGTACATACCCTCAGCCCTGAGGGAGAACTACTCTCTCCTCGTCATGGAGAGCACCGGGATGATGAAGATGGCCACCGGAGAGGGATTTCCCCTCCGGTAGGGTGCCGAAACGGGTCTAGATTGGCTTTCGGTGGCTACGGAGGCTTCTGGCGGCGGAACTCCCGATCCATAGTGCTCCCCGATCGTTTTAGGGTATATGGGTATATATAGGAGGAAGAAGTATTTCAGGGGAGCCACGAGGGGCCCATGAGGGTGGAGAGCACACCCTAGGGGGGTGGGCGCGCCCCTTGCCTCGTGGCTCCCTTGTTTCTTTCCTGACATGCACTCCAAGTCTATCGGGTAGCTTTCCTTCCAAAAATAACTTCTCCAGAAGGTTTCATTCTGTTTCGACTCCGTTTGATATTCCTTTTCTTCGAAACACTGAAACAAGGGAAAAAACAGGAACTGGCACTGGGCTTTGGGTAAATAGGTTAGTCCCAAAAATAATATAAAAGTGGATAATAAAGCCCAATAATGTCCAAAACAGAAGATAATATAGTATGGAGAAATAAAAAATTATAGATACGTTGGAGACGTATCAACATCCCCAAGCTTCATTCCTGCTCGTCCTCGAGTAGGTAAATGATAAAAACAGAATTTTTGATGCGGAGTGCTACTTGGCATAATTTCAATTTAATTCTTCTTAATTGTGGTATGAATATTCAGATCCGAAAGATTCAAGATAAAAGTTCATATTGACATAAAAATAATAATACTTCAAGCCTACTAACTAAGCAATCATGTCTTCTCAAAATAACATGGCCAAAGAAAGTTCATCCCTACAAAATCATATAGTTTGGTCATGCTCCATTTTCGTCACACAAGAATGCTCTCATCATGCACAACCCCGATGACAAGCCAAGCAATTGTTTCATACTTTAGTAATCTCAAACTTTATAAACCTTCACGCAATACATGAGCGCGAGCCATGGATATAGAACTATGAGTGGAATAGAATATGATGATGGGGGTTATGTGGAGAAGACAAAAAGGAGAAAGTCTCACATCAACGAGGCTAATCAATGAGCTATGGAGATGCCCATCGATTGATGTTAATGCAAGGAGTAGGGATTGCCATGCAACAGATGCACTAGAGCTATAAATGTATGAAAGCTCAACAAAAGAAACTAAGTGGGTGTGCATCCAACTTGCTTGCTCACGAAGACCTAGGGCACTTGAGGAGGCCCATTGTTGGAATATACAAGCCAAGTTCTATAATGGAAAATTCACACTAGTATATGAAAGTGACAAAACAAGAGACTCTCTATCATGAGGATTATGGTGCTACTTTGAAGCACAAGCGTGGCAAAGGATAGTAGCATTGTCCCTTCTCTATTTTTCTCTCATTTTTTGGCCTTTCTCTTTTTTTGGGCCTTCTCCCCTTTTTTTACGGCCTTTCTCTTTTTTTATTCCTCACTTGGGACAATGCTCTAGAAAATGATGATCATCACACTTCTATGTATTTACAACTCAATGATTACAACTCGATACTAGAACAAAGTATGACTCTATATGAATGCCTCCGGCGGTGTACCGGGATTGCGACGAATCAAGAGTGACATGTATGAAAAATTATGAATGGTGGCTTTGCCAGAAATACGATGTCAACTACATGGTCATGCAAAGCAATATGACAATGATGATGCATGTCATAATAAATGGAACGGTGGAAAGTTGCATGGCAATATATCTCGAAATGGCTATGGAAATGCCATAATAGGTAGGTATGGTGGCTGTTTTGAGGAAGATATAAGGAGGTTTATGTGTGACAGAGTGTATCATTTCACGGGGTTTGGATGCACCGGCGAAGTTTGCACCAACTCTCAATGTGAGAAAGGGCAATGCACGATACCGAAGAGGCTAGCAATGATGGAAGGTTGAGAGTGCGTATAATCCATGGACTCAACATTAGTCATAAAGAACTCACATACTTATTGCAAACATATACAAGTCATCAAAAACCAAGCACTACGCGCATGCTCCTAGGGGGATAGATTGGTAGGAAAAGACCATCACTCGTCCCCGACCGCCACTCATAAGGAGGACAATCAAAGAACACCTCATGTTTCAAATTTGTTACATAACGTTTACCATACGTGCATGCTACGGGATTTGCAAACTTCAACACAAGTATTTCTCAAATTCACAACTACTCAACTAGCACGACTTTAATATCACTACCTCCATATCTCAAAACAATCATCAAGCATCAAACTTCTCTTAGTATTCAACACACTCATAAGAAAGTTTTTACTATTCTTGGATGCCTAGCATATTAAGACTATTTAAGCAAATTACCATGGTATTTAAGACTCTCAAAATAATATAAGTGAAGCACGAGAATTCATCTATTTCTTCAAAATAAAACTACCACTGTGCTCTAAAAAGATATAAGTGAAGCACTAGAGCAAATGAGAAACTACTCCGAAAGATATAAGTGAAGATCAATGAGTAGTCGAATAATTATGCAACTATTTGAAGACTCTCTAACATTTAAGAATTTCAGATCTTGCTATTTTATTCAAAACAGCAAGAAAATCCTAACAAAATAAATATACGCTCCAAGCAAAACACATATCATGTGGTGAATAAAAATATAGCTCCAAGTAAAGTTACCGATGAACGAAGACGAAAGAGGGGATGCGTTCGGGGCATCCCCAAGCTTAGGCTCTTGGTTGTCCTTGAATATTACCTTGGGGTGCCTTGGGCAACCCCAAGCTTAGGCTCTTTCCACTCCTTATTCCATAGTCCATCGAATCTTTACCCAAAACTTGAAAACTTCACAACACAAAACTTAACAGAAAACTCATAAGCTCCGTTAGTATAAGAAAGCAAATCACCATCATAAGGTACTGTAATGAACTCATTTTAAATTCATATTGGTGTAATATCTACTGTATTCCATCTTCTATATGGTTCATACCCTCCGATACTACTCATAGACTCATCAAAATAAGCAAACAACACATAGAAAACAGAATCTGTCAAAAACAGAAAAGTCTGTAGTAATCTGTAGGTTTCGACCAATTCTGGAACTCATAAGATTATAAAATAAATTGGTTGACATGAGGAATTTGTCTATTAATCATCTGCAAAAAGAATTAACTAAATAACACTCTCTAATAAAATTGGCAGCAATTCTCGTGAGCGCTAAAGTTTCTGTTTTTTACAGCATGATCATAAAGACTTCACTCAAGTCTTCCCAAAGGTTCTACTTGTCACAAACACTAATTAAAACATAAAACCACATCTAAACAGAGGCTAGATGAATTATTTGTTACTAAACAAGAACAAAAAGCAAGGAACAAAAATAAAATTGGGTTGCCTCCCAACAAGCGCTATCGTTTAACGCCCCTAGCTAAGCATGATGATTTCAATGATGCTCACATAAAAGATAAGAATTGAAACATAAAGAGAGCATCATGAAGAGTATGACCAGCACATTTAAGTCTAACCCACTTCCTATGCATAGGGATTTTGTGAGAAAACAACTTGTGGGAACAAGAATCAATTTGCATAGGAAGGTAAAACAAGCATAACTTCAAAACTCTAAGCACATAAAGAGGAAACTTGATATTATTTCAATTCCTACAAGCATAGGTTCCTCCTTCATAATAAATTTCAGTAGCATCATGTATGAATTCAACAATATAACCAGCACCTAACGCATTCTTTTCATGATCTACAAGCATAGAAATTTTATTACTCTCCACACAAGCAAAATTCTTCTCATTCGGAATAATGGGAGTATCATAAGAGACTTGAATACTATAAATTGTTTCCACATTAAAAGAGTAAAGTTCAGAAAAGGGGTAATCATAATCATGACAAGTTTTATAAATATAATCACTACTTTTTGTAGCATAAGTATCATCACAATAATCATCATAGGTAGGAGGCATGCTATCATCATTATAAATTTGCATATCAAAACTTGGGAGACTAAAAATATCATCTTCATTAAACGTAGCATCCCCAAGCTTGGGACAAACATTAATTGCAGAAAATATATTCTCAAAAACATCATCTTCATCAAACATAGCATCCCCAAGCTTGGGCCTTTTCATATCATAAGCATAATCACTCTCATCATTAATAGTATGGATAGCACCAATAGTATAGCAATTATCATATTCTTCCAAGCAAGTGACAAAAAGATTTTCAAGATCATAAGAAGTATCATTATCTTCCACAATTATATTTTCATGAGGCACAATAGTAATAGGAGCAGCATTATTTGGGGGAGATATCTTTTTACCTCTCTTCCTTTTTCTTTTCTTCTTCTTCACCACATCATGTGTGGGTTCAATCCTCTTTTTGGAGCTCCTTATTAATGAGATTGGTTGAATAGGAGGCTCTTCCTTGTTACCTGATTCATCAAAAGAAATAATAGGAGGGTATTGGGAAGTCTCTTCCCTTTCATTAGCATTTTCTTCATCTTCTATTTGTTTTGTTTTCTTTATGTAGTTGGCAATATAAGGATTTTCAATACAATTCACCCACATTACATATAAATTTCCTCTAGATCAAAATGAAGAACTCTATCAAGGGAAAATTTTGGATTATCCTTAGTTATATGTTTCATTTCTTCATAACCCAAGAGCAAACTAAGTTCATTATGATGTGCAAGGGAAATCAAATCATTACAATTTTTGGACACGATACGATCATCAAACAATTTGTATTGGGTACTAAAATGATCACGTTCATAGCAAAGTTCACAAGTATGGCTAAGAAAATTTATACTTTCAGCACAAGCATATAGCCTTTCTTGCAACCATTTAGTTTCCAAGTACTTATGCCTCTTGCAATATCTATCTTCCCTATTTGGTGTGTACTTGCAAACCCAATATACTCCACAAAAATTGACATGCTTATAAGAGATATTTTCATCATGGCTAGTGCAATCATCATTAGTACCATGGATATTCAAGGAGTTCATACTAACAACATTGCAATCATGCTCATCATTCAAAGAATTAGTGCCAAACATTTTAATGCATTCTTCTTCTAACACTTTGGCACAATTTTCCTTCTCATCATACTCACGAAAGATATTAAAAAGATGAAGCGTATGAGGCAAACTCAATTCCATTTTTTTATAGTTTTCTTTTATAAACTAAACTAGTGCTAAAACAAGAAACAAAAAGATTCAATTGCAAGATCTAAAGAATACCTTCAATCACTCACCTCCCCGGCAACGGCGCCAGAAAAGAGCTTGATGTCTACTGCACAAGCTTCTTGTAGACGTTGTTGGGCCTCCAAGTGCAGAGGTTCGTAGGACAGTAGCAAATTTCCCTCAAGTAGATGACCTAAGGTTTATCAATCCATAGGAGGCATAGGATGAAGATGGTCTCTCTCAAGCAACCCTGCAACCAAATAACAAAGAGTCTCTTGTGTCCCCAACACACCCAATACAATGGTAAATTGTATAGGTGCACTAGTTCGGTGAAGAGAGGGCGATACAAGTGGTATATGGATAGTAGGTAATGGTTTTTGTAATCTGAAAATATAAAAACAACAAGGTAACTAATGATAAAAGTGAGCATAAATTGTATTGCAATGATAGGAATCAAGGCCTAGGGTTCATACTTTCACTAGTGCAAGTTCTCTCAACAATAATAACATAATTGGATCATATAGCTATCCCTCAACATGCAACAAAGAGTCACTCCAAAGTCACTAATAGCAGAGAACAAACGAAGAGATTATGGTAGGGTACGAAACCACCTCAAAGTTATTCTTTCCAATCAATCCGTTGGGCTATTCCTATAAGTGTCACAAACAGCCCTAGAGTTCGTACTAGAATAACACCTTAAGACACAAATCAACCAAAACCCTAATGTCACCTAGATACTCAAATGTAACCTCAAGTATCCATGGGTATGATTATATGATATGCATCACACAATCTCAGATTCATCTATTCAATCAACACATAGAACCTCAAAGAGTGCCCCAAAGTTTCTACCGGAGAATCACGATGAAAACGTGTGCCAACCCCTATGCATAGGTTCATGAGAGGAACTCGCAAGTTGATCACCAAAACATACATCAAGTGAATCACGTGATATCCCATTGTCACCACAGATACGCATGGCAAGACATACATCAAGTGTTCTCAAATCTTTAAAGACTCAATCTGATAAGATAACTTCAAAGGGGAAACTCAATCCATTACAAGAGAGTAGAGGGGGAGAAACATCATAAGATCCAACTATAATAGCAAATCTCGCGATACATCAAGATCGTACCACCTCAAGAACATGAGAGAGCGAGAGATCAAACACATAGCTACTGGTACATACCCTCAGCCCTAAGGGAGAACTACTCCCTCCTCGTCATGGAGAGCACCGGGATGATGAAGATGGCCACCGGAGAGGGATTCCCCCTCCGGCAGGGTTCCGAAACGGGTCTAGATTGGCTTTCGGTGGCTACGGAGGCTTCTGGCAGCGGAACTCCCGATATATAGTGCTCCCTGATTGTTTTAGGGTATATGGGTATATATAGGAGGAAGAAGTACGTCAGGGGAGCCACGAGGGGCCCACGAGGGTGGAGGGCACGCCCTAGGGGGGTGGGCGCGCCCCCTGCCTCATGGCTCCCTCATTTCTTTCCCGACGTGCACTCCAAGTCTATCAGGTAGCTTTTCCTTCCAAAAATAACTTCTCCAGAAGGTTACATTCCGTTTCGACTCTGTTTGATATTCCTTTTCTTCGAAACACTGAAACAAGGGAAAAAGCAGGAACTGGCACTGGGCTCTGGGTCAATAGGTTAGTCCCAAAAATAATACAAAAGTGGATAATAAAGCCCAACAATGTCCAAAACAGAAGATAATATAGCATGGAGCAATCAAAAATTATAGATACGTTGGAGACATATCAGGTAGCAGCCAAGGAAGCCCGCTCTAAAATCAGAGCGGCGAAGGAGGAGCTGCGTCAAGCTGGAGATATCGTGGCTGGGAAGCCCTTTTTGTTGCGGACAAAGTTCAGAGATCTGAAGTATGCCCCTCTTGATCAACTATGGAGTTCTGCAGATGCATACCTAGATTTGGCAGCTAGTGCTGCTGATGCGGCCGAGTACTTCAAGGGTCAAAAAGATCGTGAAGTGGAAAGGCTATTTTGGTCACAGTTCCATGTTCCAGTGCGTCCGCTGCTGTTCAATGAGCGAATGGCCAAGTGAGCCGGGCTCCATAGGTTGTCTGGGCTTGCCATGAGGTCTGTTGTGGATCATCTGTGGCCGGAAGGGCCAAGGCCGAATAGTTATTTTAGTTTAGTGCAACAGTTCCTTGGTGCTGTGCCGCACATCGACGCTATGAAGAGGTCAGCGTGCATAGAGGGTGCGCGTATGGCACTTGCCCATGTCAAGACATACTGGGCAGAGATGGAGGCCACCGCTATTGCAACCCAGAGTTCAGCCGTAGGCCGAGTATCTGCCGAGCACTACTTTGAAGAAGTCCTTTAAGGCGCTCGTACAATAGAGGCTCAGTGCTCGAAGAATATTATGTTCTAGTGACATGTATTCCCATTGTAAAAACGCGTATTCACACTTGATCCAACGTCTTGGTCCATTAAGGAGGTGGTAGCGCAGCGAACGAGGCAATCGGACTATAGTGCTTTAACACTTTCACTTAGCCATAGGAGTTTGACGGTGGGACTATTATATAGCCCCTGGTACCTCCGCGCTCGTCCGAATACGGTGCGCGTACGTACATGACCGGGAAACGGCCCTTCGTTAATGTGGAGGAATCCTGAAGATTCCGCTAAGTCATCAAGTGGTTGACCAGTCTCATGCTTTATCATGACAGTAAGTTTTCGGCTTTCCCTACTGAGGTGCTCATCCGGATGAACCAGGGCACAATCATAGTAGTTCTCCCGGTGCCGCCTTAGCCAATAGAGTGGAATGTAAGGTAGCAAAACACGAGAGCCGAGCAAACCCAACATTTGACCAAAGACATGATTCGGAGCTGATGCATATAAGGCCAAACTCACGACACCAAACACTCCCTAAGGTATTCGGGCTTTATAACATATGCCGGGCTGAACAATGTCCTTAATAATAAACCCCGAGTGTCTAGGTACGTGCAATATTCTGATGTGGAGAAATGCCGATAACGTCAGCATCCTTCTCGGTTGTATTGAGTATCCGGAGGATGTGAACAACAAGAGACAGTAAAAAAGGTTTACGCAGGGTCTTAATCTGAAAAGAAACCTTTGAGCGGATCCCTGCTACACGTCTGCGCCTGTGTCTCCATTGTGCCGTGTCCTGGATGGGTGTAGCACGATTGTCATCTGTAAAAGAGAAGAACTTAGGTGAAAGTTATCGTGCCAAAAAATTGGTTATCCTCGATAAACCATTAAAATTCAAGATAAGTCGAGTTGAGCCGAACTAGCCCTGATTACACGCGGGAAGCCCCTGGTACCGTCTATGAGAGTTTAACCATCAAACCAATCTCAGGTATATCTAGTGATGTGCCGGACTCATCTAACCGTGTCCGCAGTCTTGACGACCTATCGTTTATTCTGGTTGGTGAGGTCGTCTAGTGCTCGGTTGTTAAAGCCACCGCACGTTCTTCCGCGCGTAGAGAATGCTCAATATGTAGCGACCAGACCTCAAACTGTCCAATCTCTGTGCTCAGGTGTCATCCCTGGATCAGTAATGCTGACACCACACAGTACTTGAAGGATTTATAACAGAGTAGCAATCACACACTTATTACATCGAGTGTCTCAAAAGAGAACTTATTACAATAAATATAGCTTAAGGCCATCTAATAACCATAACAACGGAAGGCTTGGAAGATAAGTGAGTCCATCAACTCCAACGGCATCACTGAGTATAGAACCACGACCTAAAAACACCTTAATCGTTGTCTGAAAAGTTTGCAACATGAACGTTGCAGCCCGAAATGGGTCAGCACATGGAATATGCTAGCAATGTAACACATAGAGAGCAATTAAATAATAAGCTATACTATATGCATATTTGGCCGGTGGAAAGCTCTATGGTTACAGTTTTGCGAAAAGCCAATTTTTCCCTACTGCAAAGGAATAAATTTTATTTAACTATCATGGTAGTTGTTAAACATTGAGAATGGTTGACAGCATTCTCAATCCCATTTAAGCATCATCATTAAACAAACCCAACAAAATTTAATTAGAGTAACATGATGAGATTCACATGATAATCCAGGTACTAGATACTCAAGTTGTCCATAACCGGGGACACGGCTAACCATGATTAGTTTATACACTCTGCAGAGGTTTGCGCACTTTTCCCCACAAGACTCGATCACCTCCATTTGATTTCTCGCACTACATGGTGTTTGAGAAATGGATGACCGGGACATAGTCTTTCAGAAGCGCTAGCACCTTACGATCGGGTAGATCGTTACACCTACTTTCCACTACATCTGCTAGTCTACCACTGTAAGAGTTCGCACGACTTAGTCAACTATGCTAGAGCCCATAGTAGCTTGTGGCTGCACACAGAAGTTTCTAGCATGAATAATCTCATGATCCCTTTGAGCCTGGGTGGCGGTCCAAAAGAAAACAGGAAATCGCTGGAATACCCGGGTGCCTCAATCCATCCAGATGTGTACTTAAGTTGCCACCTTAGATAAACCATTAATTTAACAATCTCACATCTGTCATGGATACACTCACCCAATCCACGTCTACTAGCATAGCATAGCGTAATAAGCAACGTAGAAGTAACTCCCAAAGGTTTGATAATAAACAGGTAATAGGTACTACCTCAACTACTTCCCAAACCCACAATTTAATTAGATCCTAATCATGCAATGTGTGAGGATTGATCTAATGCAATAAAACTATGTAGTAGGAGGTATGATCAAAGTGTTACTTGCCTTGCTGATGATCCGCAAAACCTAGCGATTCGAAGTAGCAAGCGGCACACTCCGGATACTCTATCGCAAACAAACAAGCATACAATAAGTACTCAACTAATGCACAGGTAAAACTCGAATAAGAGATCTAACAAGAAAATTCAACTTCAGAACTCCGGTTGGCAAAAAGAATCAAATCGAACGAAGCAACGAAAGACAAACGGCAAAAGAAACAGGCTTCGTTTACTATTCTGGATCTAGGGCAATTTTTTACAGTGACAAAAACTTGTTTGAGTTGGTTAAATTGAAAGAGCGTTTCAAGACGAGACTCCAGGGGCTTGAATCACTTGATTCCGATAAACGAGCGAAAAGTTATACTAGAACGAAAAACGGATCGGGAATCGTGATCACAAAAATCATGGATTTAATCCGAGAAAAAGAAAAACAACGAACAGATTAACGAACAGACGTTTGTTAACTGGATCTAAACGATGAACGCGTTTGTTAAAACAAAAGAACGAGCGAACGCTCGCTAAATAAATAAACCGGAAAACCGATCTATTAAAAAACGAAACTAAAAAAACCGAAAAAACCGACGGAAAACCTATCTATTAAAAAACCGAAACTAAAAAACCGAACAAAGCCGATGGAAAACCGACCGGTTTTCAAGAAAAACCGGCGGCGGCGAGGTCTACCTCCGGCGAGCGGCGGGGCGGCGG
>NC_057794.1:363232295-363251661 GCF_018294505.1 Triticum aestivum
GGCGGGTTTGGGGGTCCGGCTGGGCCTCCCCGGCTAGATAAAGCCAGCCGGGCCAAGTGTCTGGGTCGGACACGGCCCGTTAGGTCGGTTGCGTTTTTTTAAATAGTTAAGCTGAGAAAAAAAAGGAATACTAAACGGACTCCAAAAATCCCGAAATAAATTTTGCCGGCTTCTAAAATCAAGCCGCACAGGATGAACATTTATTTGGGGCCTATATGCAATTTTTAAAAACACGCATTTTTCCTAAATTCAAATAAAATAGCAAATAAAACCAAGATAAAATCTTATTTGATTTTTTATTAAATCCTCAATATTTCTTTATTTTGGGAAAGTCATTTTATTCCCTCTCTCATATTTTTGTAATAGAAATAATTGAAGATAAAATAAATAAAATCAAATGATCCTATTTTCAAAATTTGAGAAAACTCAAATATGAAAATAATGAAATCCCCAACTCTCTCCGAGGGTCCTTGAGTTGCGTAGAATTTTCTAGGATCAGCCAAAATGCAATAAAATATGATATGAAATGATGATCTAGTGTATAACATTCCAAATTGAAAATTTGGGATGTTACAAATCTACCCCCCTTTAGATGAATCTCGCCCTCGAGATTCAGGTTGGCTAGAAAATAGGTGAGGGTGGTCCTTTAGCAATTCTTCCTCTTGCTCCCAGGTGGCTTCATCCTCCGTGTGGTGGCTCCACTGAACTTTGCAAAACTTTATAACCTTGCTGCAGGTGACTCGGTTGGCATACTCAAGTATCTTGACTGGTTTCTCCTCATAGGTCAAATCACTGTCCAACTGAATCGCTTCCAGCGGCACTGTGTCTCTCAGCGGTATATCAGCCATCTCTGGGTGGCACTTCTTCAACTGGGAAACGTGGAACACGTCGTGAACTCCTGACAATCCTTCGGGCAACTCCAACTTGTAGGCTACTTCTCCCATACGTTCCAAAACTTTGTATGGTCCTACAAAACGTGGTGCTAACTTTCCCTTAACTCCAAAGCGCTTAACTCCTCGAAGTGGAGATACTCGAAGATAAACTCGGTCTCCGACTTTGTAAACTGTCTCCTTGCATTTAGAATCTGCATAGCTCTTCTGCCTGGATTGGGCTACCTTGAGCCTATCGCGAATCATTTTCACTTTCTGTTCAGACTCCTTAATCAGATCCGGTCCAAACAACTGGCGGTCTCCAACTTCATCCCACGACAATGGGGTCCTGCACCTCCTTCCGTACAAGGCTTCGAAAGGGGCCATCTTCAAACTGGATTGATAACTGTTATTGTAAGAGAACTCTGCATATGGCAAATTCTCGTCCCAACTAGATCCGTAATCTAGCGCACAAGCTCTCAGCATATCCTCCAAAATCTTATTGACTCTCTCGGTCTGTCCATCTGTCTGTGGATGGAAAGCTGTACTGAACTCTAGCCTGGTACCCAAAGTTTCCTGCAACTGATTCCAGGACTTTGAGGTAAACTGGGTTCCTCTATCAGATACAATCCTCCTTGAAACTCCATGCAGACATACGATTCTGGTCATGTATATCTTGGCCAACTTTGCACTGGTATAGCTAGTCTTCACTGGGATGAAATGAGCTCCTTTGTCAAATGATCGACTACAACCCAAATCGAGTCATTGCCTGAACGAGTTTTGGGTAAACCCGTAATAAAATCCATGCCTAGCTTATCCCACTTCCATTCGGGTATTGGCAAAGGCTGTAACAATCCTGCTGGCTTCTGATACTCTGCCTTTACTCTCTGACATACATTACAAACTGCTACAGACTCCGCAATATCCTTCTTCATTCCGGTCCACCAGAAAGTATCCTTCAAATCCAAATACATCTTGGTATTTCCTGGGTGAATTGAATATGGTGAATCATGGGCCTCCTGCAGAATTAACTTCCTGATCTCCGGGTCATTGGGCACATAAACACGGTCTTCAAACCATAAGGTATCGTGCTCGTCCTCACGAAATCCTTTAGCTTTTCCTTTGCTCATTTTCTCCTTAATAGAAGCAATCTCCTTCTCAGTCCTTTGAGCTTCTCTGATCTTATCCATCAAAGTCGACTGAATCTCCAATGCTGCTACATAGCCTCTCAGGACTATCTCCAAACATAGCTCACGAAGATTTTTCGCTAACTCCCTTGGTAAATCTCCTGTCATTAGTGTGTTGACATGGCTCTTACGACTCAACGCATTAGCTAATACGTTAGACTTTCCGGGATGATAATGCAGTCTCATATCATAATCCTTGATGAGCTCCAACCATCTCCTTTGTCTGAGGTTCAACTCCTTCTGTGTGAAAATATACTTCAAACTCTTGTGATCCGTGTATACCTCACAATGATTTCCAATGAGAAAGTGTCTCCAAGCCTTCAATGCATGCACTATGGCTGCTAACTCCAAATCATGTGTGGCATAATTTAACTCATGAGGCTTAAGCTGTCGTGAGGCATATGAAACAACTCTTCCTTCCTGCATAAGCACTGCTCCAAGTCCTCGACGTGAAGCGTCGCAATACACCTCATAATCCTTGGTCTAATCCGGCAAAATCAACACTGGAGATGTAACTAGACGTTTCTTCAACTCCTGGAAACTGGCCTCACATTCCTCAGTCCATAGAAACTTGGTATCCTTCTTCAACAACTCCGTCATAGGCTTCGCAATCTTCGAGAAATTTTCAATGAACCTCTGGTAGTATCCTGCGAGTCCAAGGAAATTCCGGATTTCTCCAACTGTTGTTGGGGCTTCCCAATTTGTCACAGTGTCAACCTTAGTGGCATCTACTGCTATACCTTCTCTGGATGTAACGTGTTCGAGAAATCCAACTTCCTTCAACGAAAACTCACATTTTCTAAACTTGGCATATAACTGATGTTCTCTGAGCTTACCAAGTACCAAACACAAATGCTCCTTATGCTCCTCTTCATTCTTTGAATAAACCAGGATATCATCAATGAACACTACGATGAACTTATCCAAAAACTCCATAAACACTTTGTTCATCATGTTCATGAAATATGCAGGTGCGTTGGTCAGACCAAGTGACATAACGGTATACTCGTACAGCCCATACCTGGTGGTAATAGCCGTCTTAGGTATATCCCGTTCTCAAATCTTCAACTGGTGGTATCCTGATCGCAGATCGATCTTGGAAAATACCTAAGCTCCTTGCAATCTATCAAACAGATTATTGATCATCGGTAGTGGGTATTTGTTCTTGATGGTTACTTCATTCAATCCTCGATAATCAACAACCATTCTTAACGATCCATCCTTCTTCTCCACTAGAAGTACTGGCGATCCCCAAGGTGAAGAACTTGGGCAAATATATCCTTTATCCAATAACTCCTTAATCTGCTTCTTAATCTCCAGAAAATCCTTTGCGGGCATCCTATATGGTCTTTTAGATATTGATCCTGTGCCTAGCAAATGCTCAATCAAAAACTCAATATCTCTATCCGGTGGCATGCCTGGAAACTCTTCTGGAAATACATCAGGGAAACCCTTCACTACTAGTACTTCCTCCTGCACAACTCCTGTTAGACAATTTACTTGAGTCCTCTTCGGCACATGCCGGGATACATACTTGATCCTTCTCCCTTCTAGGGTGGTAAGCAAAATCGACTTACTGGCGCAAGAGATGTTTCCTCCATACATCGACAGCCAATCCATACCCAGAATTACATCCAAACCTTGTGATTCCAAAATGATCAAATCCGAGGGAAACACATGCCTACCTATACTCAATGGCACTTGAAAACATCCTGGCTAGCCATATACTCCGCTCCTGGTGAGCTTACTAACATAGGTGTTCTAAGAACTTTGGTGGGCAGGTTATACTTGTCCACAAATCCCCTTGATATGTATGAATGCGATGCACCAGTATCAAAAAGAACGAGTGAAGTAATTGACTTAACCAAAAACTTATCGATTACTGCATCTGGCTGCTCTTCAACCTCCTCCACGTTAACGTGGTTCACCTGTCCCATGTTGAAAGGGTTCGGCTTCTTCCCAGAGCATCCATTGCCATTTCCATTCTGGGCTTCAGGACATTCATTTGCATAATGTCCGGTCTTCTGGCACTTGAAACAAGTGACTTGGCTCAGGTCTCTCTTGGCTGGGGTTGATGGGTTGGTGCGGTTCTGGCCGTTGCTTCCTCCATTCCCATTACCATTCTTGGTGCCATTGTGATTGTGCGAGCTACCTCCTCCATGGGTATGCTGAAAATGTCCTCCTAGTCTAGGGGTGAAACGTGGCTTCAGCTGAGCTCCTGGATTGTACTTCCCTTGCCCATACTTCCTCTTGCGATTCTCAATCTGCTGCTGCTTCCCTTCAATCATAAGAGCACGATCTACCAACTCCTGGTAGTTGTTGAAGGTTGCTACCATCAACTACATGCTCAACTCATCATTCAGTCCTTCCAGAAACTTCTCCTGCTTAGCTGCATCCGTAGCTACGTCATCTGGGGCATAACGTGCTAACTTACTAAAGTCCCCCACATACTGGCCAACTGTCCTTCCTCCTTGGAGCAAGTTGCGAAACTCTCGCTTCTTAATGGCCATAGCTCCTGCTGAAACATGGGCAGTACGGAAAGCCTGCTGAAACTGGTCCCACATGAAAGTGTCGACAGGGAAGGTGGCTATGAAATTCTCCCACCATGATGTCGCGGGTCCTTCAAGCTGATGTGCGGCAAACTTCACCTTTTCCGCATGTGTTAATCCTACGGTGGTCAACTCCCTTGCTGTCTTGAGGAGCCAATCATCTGCTACTATAGGCTCGGTGCTACTGGAAAACACCGACGGATTCAGCCTAAGAAAACAGGCTAAGTGATCAACAGGTAGTGGTGGTGGTGGGTTGTTGTTTTTGTTCCCCTGATTCTGATTCTGGACTAGCAACTGCATCAATGTGTTCTGCTGCTGGATCAACTGGGTGAGCTCCGGTGGAAAGGTAAATCTGAGGTCACGTCTTAGAGGCATCTGAGGGTTTTAGAAAGGATGAGATTTAAGAATAGAGAGGGCTCTAGAGAGAAAACACTACCCATATGCACATGAGGCAAAGGCAAACAATATCACTTCATTCAATCAAACAAGGGCATACAATCGATCTAACTATCGCAAAAGTGCTCGGACTACTATATTTACATGGTGGACTACTACTACTGATGAGGTGGTCTACTATATTATGTTCCAATGACATGTATTCCCATTGTAAAAACAATGTTTTATTGAATTATAAAGGTTGTGTTTATACTTTTGCCTGAAAGTATTATGATGCCTCCTGTGCGGCCGTTTATGTATATATGTATATAACCTGAAAGTTTGCAGTCGTCGTCTTCAGCACCCATGCATATAATGCGGGGGTGTTCGCAAAAAATGCATATTCACACTTGATCCAACATCTTGGTCCATTAAGGAGGTGGTAGCGCAGCGAACGAGGCAATCGGACTATAGTGCTTTAACACTTTCACTTAGCCATAGGAGTTTGACGGTGGGACTACTATATAGCCCCTGGTACCTCCGCGCTCGTCCGAATATGGTGCGCGTACATACATGACCGGGAAACGGCCCTTTGTTAATGCGGAGGAATCCCGAAGATTCCACTAAGTCATCAAGTGGTTGACCAGTCTCGCGCTTTATCATGACAGTAAGTTTTCGGCTTTCCCTACTGAGGTGCTCATCCGGATGAACCAGGGCACAATCACAGTAGTTCTCCCGGTGCCGCCGAGTGGAACGTAAGGTAGCAAAACACGGGAGCCGAGCAAACCCAACATTTGACCAAAGACATGATTCGGAGCTGATGCATATAATGCCAAACTCGCGACGCCGAACACTCCCTAAGGTATTCGGGCTTTATAACATATGCCGGGCTGAACAATGCCCTTAATAATAAACCCCGAGTGTCTAGGTACGTGCAATATTCTGACGTGGAGAAATGCCAATAACGTCAGCATCCTTCTCGGTTGTATTGAGTATTCAGAGGATGTGAACAACAAGAGACAGTAAAAAAGGTTTACGCAGGGTCTTAATTTGAAAAGAAACCTTTGAGCGGATCCCTGCTGCACGTCTGCGCATGTGTCTCCGTTGTGCCGTGTCCTGGACGGGTGTAGCACGATTGTCATCTGTAAAAGAGAAGAACTTAGGTGAAAGTTTTCGTGCCAAAAAATTGGTTATTCTCGATAAACCATTAAAATTCAAGATAAGTCGAGTTCAGCCGAACTAGCCCTGATTACGCGCGGGAAGCCCCTGGTACCGTCTATGATAGTTTAACCATCAAACCAATCTTAGGTATATCTAGTGATGTGCCAGACTCGTCTAACGGTGTCCGCGGTCTTGACGACCTGTCATTTATTCTGGTTGGTGAGGTCGTCTAGTGCTCGGTTGTTAAAGCTGCCACACGTTCTTCCGCGCGTAGAGAATGCTCAATATGTAGCGACCAGACCTCAAATGGTCCAATCTCTGTGCTCCGGTGCCATCCCTGGATCAGTAATGCTGACACCACACAGTACTTGAAGGACTTATATCAGAGTAGCAATCACACACTTATTACATCGAGTGTCTCAATAGAGATCTTATTACAATAAATATGGCTTAAGGCCATCTAATAATGATAACAGCGGAAGGCTTGGAAGATAAGTGAGTTCATCAACTCCAACGGCATCACTGAGTATAGAACCACGACCTAAAAACACCTTAATTGTCGTTTGAAAAGTCTGCAACATGAACATTGCAGCCCGAAACGGGTCTGCACATGGAATATGCTAGCAATGTAACACATAGAGACAATGAAATAATAAGCTATACTATATGCATATTTGGCCGGTGGAAAGCTCTATGGTTACAGTTTTGCGAAAAGCCAATTTTTCCCTACTGCAAAGGAATAAATTTTATTTAACTATCTTGGTAGTTGTTAAACATTGAGAATGGTTGACAGCATTCTCAATCCCATTTAAGCATCATCATTAAACAAACCCAACAAAATTTAATTGGAGTAACATGATGAGATTCACATGATAATCCAGGTACTAGATACTCAAGTTGTCCATAACTGGGGACACGGCTAACCATGATTAGTTTATACACTCTGCAGAGGTTTGCGCACTTTTCCCCACAAGACTCGATCACCTACATTTTGATTTCTCGCACTACATGGTGTTTGAGAAACGGATGACCGAGACATAGTCTTTCAGAAGCGCTAGCACCTTACGATTGGGTAGACCGTTACACCTACTTTCCCCTACATCTGCTAGTCTACCACTGTAAGAGTTCGCACGACTTAGTCAACTATGCTAGAGCCCATAGTAGCTTGTGGCTACACACGGAAGTTTCTAGCATGAATAATCTCATGATCCCTTTGAGCCTGGGTGGCGGTCCATAAGAAAACAGGCAATCGCTGGAATACCCGGGTGCCTCAATCCACCCAGATGTGTATTTAAGTTGCCACCTTAGATAAACCATTAATTTAACAACCTCACATCTGTCATGGATACACTCACCCAATCCACGTCTACTAGCATAGCATAGCGTAATAAGCAACGTACAAGTAACTCCCAAAGGTTTGATAATAAACAGGTAATAGGTACTACCTCAACTACTTCCCAAACCCACAATTTAATTAGATCCTAATCATGCAATGTGTGAGGATTGATCTAATGCAATAAAACTGGGTAGTAGGAGGTATGATCAAAGTGTTACTTGCCTTGCTGATGATCCGCAAAACCTAGCGATTCGAAGTACCAAGCGGCGCACTCCGGATGCTCTATCGCAAACAAACAAGCATATAATAAGTACTAAACTAATGCACAGGTAAAACTCGAATAAGAGATCTAACCAGAAAATTCAACTTAAGAACTCCGGTTGGCAAAAAGAATCAAATCGAACGAAGCAATGAAAGACAAAGGGCAAAAGAAACAGGCTTCGTTTACTATTCTGGATCTAGGGCAATTTTTTGCTGTGGCAAAAACTTGTTTGAGTTGGTTAAATGGAAAGAGGGTTTCAAGATGAAACTCCAAGCACTTGAATCGCCTGATTCCGATAAACGAGCAAAAAGTTATGCTAGAACGAAAAACGGATCAGGAATCGCGATCAGAAAAATCGCAGATTTAATCCGAGAAAAAGAAAAACGACGAACAGATTAACAAACGGACGTTCGTTAACTGGATCTAGACGATGAACGCGTTCGTTAAAACGAACGAGTGAGCGAACGCTCGCTAAATAAATAAACCGGAAAACCGATTTATTAAAAAAAACTAAAAAAACCAAACAAAACCGAACGAAAACCGATCTATTAAAAAACGAAACTAAAAAACCGAACAAAACCAACGGAAAACCGATCGGTTTTCGAGAAAAACCGGCAGGCGGCGGCGCGGCGAGGTGCGGCGCGGGGCGGCGGCGGCAGGTTTGGGGGTCCGGCTGGGCCTCTCCGACTATATAAAGCCGGCCGGGCCAAGTGTCCGGGTCGGACACGGCCCGTTAGGTCGGTTGCGTTTTTTTAAATAGTTACGCTTAGAAAAAAACAAAAGGAATACTAAACGAACTCCAAAAGTTCCGAAATAAAAGTTCCCCGGCTTCTAAAATCAAGCCTCACAGGATGAACATTTATTTGGGGCCTAAATGCAATTTTGAAAAACACGCATTTTTCCTAAATTCAAATAAAATAGCAAATAAAACCAAAATAAAATCTTATTTGATTTTTATTAAAACCTCAATATTTCTTTATTTTGGGAAAGTCACTTTATTCCCTCTCTCATATTTTTGTAATAGAAATAATTGAAGATAAAATAAATAAAATCAAATGATCCTATTTTCAAAATTTGAGAAAACTCAAATATGAAAATAACGAAATCCGCAACTCTCTCCGAGGGTCCTTGAGTTGCGTAGAATTTTCTAGGATCAGCCAAAATGCAATAAAATATGATATGCAATGATGATCTAGTGTATAACATTCCAAATTGAAAATTTGGGATGTTACACAATATTTCCACTAACTGTGACGGTGCCACATGGACCAGGCATCTTAAGCTTAAGAGAAGTGTAATGTGGTACCGCATTAAAACGAGTGAAAGCTGTTCTTCCGAGTAGTGCTTGATAGCCGCTTAGGAATGGAGCAATGTCGAAGTCTAACTTCTCACTTCGGTAGTTGTCGGATGAACCGAATACAACCTCTAGTATTAGAGAGCCCGTGGAGCGGGCCTCTGGGCCTGGTATTACTCCCTTGAAGGTAGTATTACTATGGCTGATTTTTGTCGGGTCTATCCCCATTTTGCGGACTGTGTCCTGATATATCAGATTTAGACCACTGCCGCCGTCCATAAGGACTCGTGTGAGATGGTATCCGTTTATTATTGTGTCTAACACCAAGAGAGCCAATCCTTCATGCCGGATGCTTGTCGGGTGATCCCTGCGATCAAAAGTGATCGGGCAGGCCAACCAGGGGTTGTACTTAGGGGTGACGGGCCCTACAGCGCGTATGTCTCAGAGTGCATGTTTGCTTCTCCTCTTCGTCATGTGGATCATGTTTACTATTTTAACCTCTGGTGGGAATTTTTTCTGTCCTCCAGTGCTTTGCTGGCGAGGTTCGTCCTCGTCTTCGCTTGGTGTCTCCCTCCCCTTGTGTTCGGGGTTTAGCTTACCGGCCTGCTTGAAGACCCAACATTCTCTGTGGGTGTGATTTACAGGTTTATCAGGGGTGCCATGAATTTGACATAGTTTGTCTAGAATCTTGTTTAGGCTGGATGGTCCATCTCTGCTGCCTTTGAAAGGCTTTTTCCGCTGACCTAGTCGAGAGCCCCTGAATCCAGCGTTTACCGCCGTATTATCTGGGCTATCTTCTTTATTTCGATGCTTGCTTTTACTGCGCCGTGGTTTTCCATTGCCATCCCTTCCTTCGGATGTGCTTGGGTCGCTGGTGCTACTGTGGGCTAACCAGCTATATTCGCCCGCACAAAAGCGGGTCATGAGGCTTGTCAAGGCTGCCATTGTTCTCGGTTTTTCTTGGCCGAGGTGTCTGGCGAGTCATTCGTCTCGGACGCTGTGCTTGAAAGCTGCTAAGGCTTCGGCGTCCGGGCAGTCGATGATCTGGTTCTTTTTAGTGAGAAACCTGTTCCAAAGCTTTCGGGCTGACTCTCTAGGCTGTTGAATTATATGACTTAAATCGTCTGCATCCGGAGGTCGGACATAGGTCCCTTAAAAATTAGCCCGAAAAGCATCCTCGAGCTCCTCCCAACTTCCAATTGAGTTTTCGGGGACGCTTTTCAGCCAGTGCCGAGCTGGTCCTTTAAGCTTGAGGGGAAAGTACTTGATGGCGTGGAGATCGTCTCCGCGAGCCATATGGATATGGAGGATAAAGTCCTCAATCAAGACCATAGGGTCTGTGGTCCTGTCGTACGTCTCTATGTTCACTGGTTTGAATCCTTCTGGAAATTCGTGGTCCAGCACCTCATCGGTGAAACATAGGGGGTGTGCGGCACCCATGTATTTGGATGTATCATGGTGTTCGGACGGTTGTAGTATTCAGTTTTGATTTTGTGCCGGAGCACGCCTCCTAGATCCATAGATGGATCTGGTCGTACTGGATTTTTGGCGCAAGTCCTCACGTAGATCGTGTGTTGACTTATGTGTGGCCTTGTTAGCCGCTCTATCGCGGCCACAAGGTGGTTGATCCGGCCGGTTGGCTGTTTTATTTTTCGGTTGTGTGAGCTCTACGGCCTCACCGTCGAATTCAGGTAATAGCTTGCGCTTTGGATAGCTCTTTCTGTGGTAACTTCCACCATACTTTTCTTTGTTGTGGAGCACTTTGTTCCACCTGCTGTTGAGCGTATTTTGTGCGGCCTTAAGCCTTTGCTTCTGCTTCTTCAGACTCCTCGCTGTGGAAATAAGCCTTTTGCGGAGGTTCTCTTGTTCCAAGTGCGTTTCCAGGATGATGTGTGCATCTTCGTCCGGACTGTTTTCCTCCCCAGAGGGGGGTTGATGAGGTTTATCCTCGGCGTCGTCGTGTTCGGACATCGGATCTGTACTATGTTCGACATTTGCAGTTTCATCATGCTCTGCCGCTGGGTCAATGTGGTCGTCGTTTCCTCTAGAGTCGACTAGAGTGTTATTTTCTCTTGCGCTGTTATCGCTGTTTTTGCCGAGGCGGGATTTTGAGCGGCGCCTATGCCGACGCTTTGCTTGCTTATCGAGGGAGCTATTCTTCACTGCATCTTGCCATTATTCGTTGTTGTTTTCTTTCGGTGTATCCACCATGTATATGTCATGTGGTGAAGTGGTTGTCCAACGCCCTGTGGGCACTGGTTCCTGTTCCTCTCCTGCATCATCGTCCATGCCGTCGATGTCTTCGGAGTCGAAATCGAGCATGTCGGTTAAATCATCGACAGAGGCTACTAAGTGGGTGGTGGGTGGGCAGCGAATTTCTTCGTCGTCCGCATCCCATTCTAGTCGGACATAGTTCGGCCAAGGTTCTCCTGACAAGGAGAGAGACCTTAATGAATTTAGCACGTCGCCGAAAGGTGAGTGCTGAAAGATATCCGCGGAGGTGAACTCCATGATCGGTGCCCAATCGGATTCGATAGGCGCGGATGCAGGCGGCTCGGAGTCCATGGCCGGAGACGAATCCAGTGGTTCGGCAACACGACTCTCGTGAGGGGTGAAGTCAGTATCCGGCTCCATCGCCACTAAGAGTGCGGCCTCCATGGCAGGGTCTATCCCCCCGTCCTCGGATGGCGCGATTTGCTTCAGATTGAGGGCCGGAGTAGTTGCAGGTGTGATCTCCTGAACACTGTCCGACGACAGAGTTACGTCATGCTCGCCGTGATTGTGCGGCGCACCTGACATGGGCTCGAATCCATCGAAGATCAAGTCTCCGCGGATGTCGGCAGTGTAGTTTAAGTTTCCGAACCGGGCCTGATGGCCAGGGGTGTAGCTCTCGATCTGCTCCAGATGGCCAAACGAGTTGGCCCATAGTGTGAGGCCGCCGAATACGAAGATCTGTCCGGGGTGGAAAACCTCACCCTGGACCGCATCATTACCGATGATCGAAGGAGCCATCAAGCCTTACGGTGACGGCACAGTGGAACTCTCAATGAAAGCACCAATGTCGGTGTCAAAACCGGAAGATCTCGGGTAGGGGGTCCTGAACTGTGTGTCTAAGGCGGATGGTAATAGGAGGCGGGGGACACGATGTTTACCCAGGTTCGGGTCCTCTCGATGGAGGTAATACCCTACTTCCTACTTGATTGATCTTGATGATATGAGTATTACAAGAGTTGATCTACCACGAGATCATAGAGGCTAAACCCTAGAGGCTAGCCTATGGTATGATTGTTGTTGTCCTATAGACTAAACCCTCCGTTTTATATAGACATCGGAGGGGGCTAGGGTTACACAGAGTCGGTTACAAGGGAGGAGATCTACATATCCTTATTGCCAAGCTTGCCTTCCACACCAAGGAGAGTCCCATCCGGACACGGGACGAACTCTTCAATCTTGTATCTTCATATTCCAACAGTCCGGCCAAAGGATATAGTCCGGCTGTTCGGAGACCCCCTAATCCAGGACTCCCTCATGTACCTTACCAGAGCTCGCAGTAGCACCTGGGTATTTGATACTGGTTCTGTTGCTAATATTTGCAACTCGAAACAGGGACTACGGATTAAGCGAACACTGGCTAAGGACGAGGTGATGATGCGCGTGGGAAATGGTTCCAAAGTCGATGTGATCACCGTCGGCACACTACCTCTACATCTACCTTTGGGATTAATTTTAGACCTAAATAATTGTTATTTGGTGCCAGCGTTGAGCATGAACATTATATCTGGATCTTGTTTAATGCGAGACGGTTATTCATTTAAATCTGAGAATAATGGTTGTTCTATTTGTATGAGTAATATTTTTTATGGTCATGCACCCTTCAAGAGTGGTATATTTTTGATGAATCTCGATAGTAGTGATACACATATTCATAATGTTGAAGCCAAAAGATGCAGTGTTGATAATGATAGTGCAACTTATTTGTGGCACTACCGTTTGGGTCATATTGGTATAAAGCGCATGAAGAAACTCCATACTGATGGACTTTTGGAATCACTTGATGATGAATCACTTGGTACTTGCGAACCATGCCTCATGGGCAAGATGATTAAAACACCGTTCTCTGGAACTATGGAGCAATCAACTGATTTGTTGGAGATCATACATACTGATGTATGTGGTCCAATGAATGTTGAGGCTCGCGGCGGGTATCCTTATTTTCTCACCTTCACAGATGATTTAAGCAGATATGGGTATATCTACTTAATGAAACATAAGTCTGAAACATTTGAAAAGTTCAAAGAATTTCAGAGTGAAGTTGAAAATCATTGTAACAAGAAAATAAAGTTTCTACGATCTGATCATGGAGGAGAATATTTGAGTTACGAGTTTGGTCTACATTTGAAATGATGCGGAATAGTTTCGCAACTCACGCCACCCGGAACACCACAGCGTAATGGTGTGTCCGAACGTCGTAATCGTACTTTACTAGATATGGTGCGATCAATGATGTCTCTTACTGATTTACCGCTATCATTTTGGGGTTATGCTTTAGAGACGGCCACATTCACGTTAAATGGGGCACCATCAAAATCCGTTGAGACGACACCTTATGAACTATGGTTTGGCTAGAAACCAAAGTTGTTGTTTCTTAAAGTTTGCGGATGCGATGCTTATGTGAAAAAGCTTCAACCTGATAAGCTCGAACCCAAATCGGAGAAATGTGTCTTCATAGGATACCCAAAAGAAACAGTTGGGTACACCTTCTATCACAGATCCGAGGGCAAGACATTCATTGCTAAGAATTGATCCTTTCTAGAGAAGGAGTTTCTCTCGAAAGAACTGAGTGAGAGGAAAGTAGAACTTGATGAGGTAATAGTACCTGCTCCCTTATTGGAAAGTAGTTCATCACAGAAACCGGTTCCTGTGATGTCTACACCAATTAGTGAGGAGATTAATGATGATGATCATGAAACTTTAGATCAAGTTGTTACTGAACCTCATAGGTCAACCAGAGTAAGATCCGCACCAAAGTGGTACGGTAATCCTGTCGTGGAGGTTATGTTGCTAGACCATGACGAACCTACGAACTATGAAGAAGCGATGGTGGGCCCAGATTCCGCAAAATGGCTTGAGGCCATGAAATCTGAGATGGGATCCATGTATGAGAACAAAGTGTGGACTTTGGTTGACTTGCCCAATGATCGGCAAGCCATCGAGAATAAATGGATCTTCAACAAGAAGACTAACACTGATGGTAATGTTACCCTCTATAAATCTCGACTTGTTGCAAAAGGTTTTCGAGAAGTTCAAGGGATTGACTACGATGAGACATTCTCACCCGTAGCGATGCTTAAGTATGTCCGAATCATGTTAGCAATTGTCGCATTTTATGATTATGAAATTTGGCAAATGGATGTCAAAACTGCATTCCTGGCTGGATTTCTGGAAGAAGAGTTGTATATGATGCAACCAGAAGGTTTTGTCAATCCAAAGGGAGCTAACAAAGTGTGCAAGTTCCAGCGATCCATTTATGGACTGGTGCAAGCCTCTCGGAGTTGGAATAAACATTTTGATAGTGTGATCAAAGCATATGGTTTTATACACACTTTTGGAGAAGCCTGTATTTACAAGAAAGTGAGTGGGAGCTCTGAAGAATTTCTGATATTATATGTGGATGGCATATTGTTGATTGGAAATGATATAGAATTTCTGGATAGCATAAAAGGATATTTGAATAAGAGTTTTTCAATGAAAGACCTCGGTGCAGCTGCTTATATATTGGGCATCAAGATCTATAGAGATAGATCGAGACGCTTAATTGGACTTTCACAAAGCACATACCTTGACAAAGTTTTGAAGAAGTTCAAAATGGATCAAGCAAAGAAAGGGTTCTTGCCTGTGTTACAAGGTGTGAAGTTGAGTAAGACTCAATGCCCGACCACTGCAGAAGATAGAGAGAAAATGAAAGATGTTCCCTATGCTTCAGCCATAGGCTCTATCATGTATGCAATGTTGTGTACCAAACCTGATGTGTGCCTTGCTATTAGTTTAGCAGGGAGGTACCAAAGTAATCCAGGAGTGGATACACTACTAGGAAAAGGCCTACTAATGGCGCACCAGTTTTGCCTACTAATGGCGCATCACTGGTGCGCCATTAGTATCACGCCACTAGTATTTTTTACTAATGGCGCACCACCCAGTGCGCCATTAGTATATAACACCATGCGCCATTAGTATGCCTCCCAGGGGCCATATTTAACCATGTGCTTTGGCACACTAATGGCGCACTGCGGATAGATGCCCCATTAGTATACTTGGCATACTAATGGCGCACTCTATCTTGATGCGCCATTAGTATCCTTTGGCATACTAATGGCGCACCTTGTGGTGATGCGCCATTAGTATGAATATTTGTTTTTTTACATTTCTGATTTTTGCACAGGTTACAAAATATATTATTTGATAGAATATAGGCAGTAGCACACAACAACAGCAGATTCATCGAATACAATAGAAGATTAGTCTCCGAATACAATTCATCATATTAGTCTCCGAATTCAAAAGGCCGAACAAAGATAAAACATTACAAGTCTCGAGACCGAGGGTATCGAGTTTGTCGGAAGTAATACTAATCCTAACAAGTCCTACTAATCATCATCATACAACTTCTACTCGTTATTCATAACAATTCATACGATCATCATCTTGATAGTCATCGAACCAACCCTACTTAATTGTTCTTAGCACATGATCATCAGTATTAGGCAGGACCTAAATACCCTATTTAAGCTAAAATAGCATAAAACAATATAGACCCTGACTCTCCATTATGGAGAATGGAGAACATCCTGTCTCCAATTCTTGCGCTTCGCTTCCTTTTGCTTCCAAGAAGCTCCTTACGACTGTCCATACATTTTTTCCATCCTTTGATTTTCATGTCTCCACTTCTTTTAGAAATCTCGTATGGACAGTTGATATTTGTAGGACGACCTGACTGTATGTTCAAAACATTAAGACTACCTTTCTGATACATCATATGAGGCGCCAATTCTCTGGGATTATCTGTTGAAAAACATAGTAATAACTTCATAGTTAGCAATGATGTACTAGTTTTAGAAGTATGCAAAAGATGCACGGATGTCGTAATAGTAAAAATCTTACCAGGGTATCTCCATGGTAGTTACCGTAATTGAACACATGCACTAGTGGCACGTATTTACCATAATGATGAGGAGTTTGATTGTGGATAATGTAATTCTCAATGTCAGTACAAAATCCGACCAGATGATTTTTCTCCTTGTAAGTTGTTAATTCGGAGCCATCGGTGTAGTGGGTTTTGTCTACCATCTCCTACACATTCTTTGAACAATAAAAATAAGCTGTCAATGGAAATAATCTGTCAACTATTTTGAAATAAACAATATAAATTAGCTAATAACTATGTTTGAGAAAGTCACATAGCGGTAGAACTGGAGGCATATCAACAAGGACCCAAATGTCCATATTGTCTTGGTTGATGTCAGGATTACCAAGATCCATGGTGATAAGCATACCCTCATCAAAACCATACATCTTGCAAAATGCTTCCCAATTTTTGCAACCAAAATGGGTTACGCTCTCAGAATTATATAGATTTGCTTTAAAGTCCACATCGTGATGAGTCCTTAGGTGAATTTTCTTTGTTTCAGAAATTTCATGGTCTTTGAAATCCATCCTCTCCAAGACATAGCGTCTTGCATGGCATGGGATAAGCTATACTCGAATTGTAAAAGATGAAAATTACACGTTGAAATAGTTGAAGTCATGCTTAATTATGAAAATTACACTTGTCGTCGTTGTGTACCGTTTCAACTTCAAAGGTCTCCTCGAGCTTAATGCTGAAGCGCCGATCATCGTCCAGGTGAGGCATGTCGCACAGACCTCGATCATTGTGGCACCAGTCGCACTCCGCCAGGAGACTTTCATCGTCCGATGATGATGACGACATATCCTACGTTCATAATTAAAAACTATATCATTTAGGGTTTGTCGACACCGAGGCATCCTAAAATCTAAGCTTTTATCATTTAGGGTTTGTCGATGCTGAGGCACCCTAAAAGCCTAAGCTTTCATCATTTAGGTTCTTATCGACACAGAGGCACCCTAAAAGCCAAGGTTTTATCATTTATGGTTTGTTGACGTCGAGGCACCCTAAAAGCCTAAGCTTTCATCATTTAGGTTTTGTCGACGCTGAGGCACCCTAAAAGCCTAAGCGTACATCATTTAGGTTCTCATCGACACCGAGGCACCCTATAGAAGCCAAGTTAAGTTTTCATCATTTAGGGTTTATCGATGCCGAGGCACCCTAGGTTGGGCCTAATCACTTGGCACTAATCACTTGGCTCTATTGCCACCTATGTTGGGTTTATCATCTAGGGTTTATCGATGCTAAGGAGAATTCTAAGTTGGGCCTAATCACTTGGCTCTATTGCCACCTATGGTTTAATGCAGCAAGAATGGCGGGGAAGTTGATCCTACTTAACTAAGTACTACGATACCCCGGCCCATGCATTAGTCGCAAGTACCCCATATGTCCTATTTTTAGCAAAGTCATGCTAAAATTCACCGAAAATTTCAGCATGACCTTTGCTGAAAATAGGACATATGGATTACCCAAATTTGCCGGAACGGAAGTTAATCGACATTCCGGCAGACTCAAGGGCCTCTCGGGGTACCTGCAAATTCATCACGACACAATGGTCGGAGACAAAACCCAGCCATAGACCATATGGTCCTCTGCTTTCATATGGAAAAAATCAGCTCAACTTATGTGAGCTTCCATTCCAGATATAATAGGTCACCAAACAAAAAATCATCCAGATATAATGGTACAGCAAAGAAACAACTTAATCCATGCCTCAGCTTATGAACAGTCATTACTTCAAATACAGAAGAAGGAACAATTTATTTGTGACATAGTTACAAATGATGACAGAATAAAGCAACACCCTGCACTAGCCTAAAAACAAGTGAAGTTTCACCCATATAAGAACAACTTTATAAAATCAGAGAAGTTGCTAAATTTTTTGTATCCTTCATATACACTAGAGTACAATGCTTTATAATGTTCCATCATCATTACAGAAAATTGACATAACAGTTAACTGAAATTTTTGCCTCATAGCTTGGGTGGGTTAAGTACTAGGAGACTTTGTAATGTGCAGTACAGGTGCAGTAACAGGCTTCTGAGTTAAGGAAACATTTCTGTTTGATTTTCAAACCACACACTTACTTTTAAGTATAAACAAAACTGACTTGCTGTTAATGAAACTCATGGTGGAAGTAACTACTAGCAGCATGTCATTATCATGGCAGTCCACTATATATTTTTATGACAAAACACATCATTATCAGGGCACATTATGGCCATTTTCTTACATGATGCTAACTGTACATAACTGATTTTTTGATAGTAGCTCAAGTTTTTGACAGTAGCTCCTAACTGTACCTAACTGAATTTTTTGACAGTAGCTCAAGTTTTTGACAGTAGCTCAAGTTTTTGACAGTAGCTCCTAACAGTAGCTCCTAACTGAATTTTTTGCTTAAAGGGAAGGCTGACTTAAGTGGCAAGATGATACAATTTGCGTAACATAACAATATATGCATCTTAATATAACACCATCTCCTAACAAAAATGGTATCCAGATCTACTAGGGGGAAAAGTAGAACTGATATTCTTTTGCTGACCTCTAGTACAAGGTATAGAAGAGGAGGTAAGAGAAGAAATAGTGACATTTCTCTTAGCAGGGGACTTTTTCTCTCTTCAAGAAACAACAGTAAATTTCTCCTCCTCTTCCACTACAGTATCATGCCAACTTAGACACAGGGAGGCGACATTTCCATTCGAGTCATGAATATCTAAACAGTGTTCAGTTTTCTTACTAATTTGTTCCCTGGATAATTCCAATTCCTTGAGAACATGAATAAAATCAAAATTATCTAGAGGTATATCAACACCCATCATTGATGCTCTAAACATAATCTCCTTAGCTACTTAATTCCCCAACCCTAGCTACTTAATTCTCCAACCCCTTTTCTTGTCCAAAATTCTCCAACCCCTAACCCTAGAACACATCAGAAGGAAATCAAGAGGGGGAAGCGGCTCGGGTGCTCACTGGGGAGGTCGAGGGCGACCCGGGGTAGCCGGAGCTAGTCAAGGCAGCGCGAATTCGGCGTCGAGTGGTGGCGATGGTGGCCGAGGCGGAGGAAATCGGCGGGCGTCCGAGGGCGTCCGAGGAGGCGCGGGGGCGGAGGCGGCGTGGGGGCGGCGACGGAGACGGAGGCACGGGGGCGGTGG
>NC_057794.1:363252111-363252622 GCF_018294505.1 Triticum aestivum
GGCGACGAAGACGGAGGCGCGGGGGCGGCGGCGGCGTGGGGGCGGCGACGGAGACGGAGGCGCGGGGGCGGCGGCGGCGTGGGTCGGGGCAGCGTGGGGAATTAGCTAGGGGGGCGAGGGAGAGGGAGGAAGGGGATCTGGCGAGAGGGAGGGAATTAGCTCGGGGGAATCTTACTGATGGCGCACCCGCGGTTGGTGCGCCATTAGTTATCTTTTTTTACATAGCAATGGCGCACCAGGCAGAGGTGCGCCATTAGTAATCTTTTTTTACATAGCAATAGCGCACCAGGCAGAGGTGCGCCATTAGTAATCTTTTTTATATATATAGCAATGGCGCACCAGCCAGAGGTGCACCATAAGTAATTTTTTTGTTGCATGTAATAATTTTTTAGAAAATGAATATTAATATGAAACAGTAATATTTTTTTAGAAAAACAGTAATAATTGTTGTTTAACAACAATTGTAGTCTACACTTTTTTATTATTATTTTTTAAAAAATGAAGAGGGGAG
>NC_057794.1:363252635-363299147 GCF_018294505.1 Triticum aestivum
GGCGGCGGTGGTGGAGCGGGGGAGGGTGCGGTGGGTCGTCGGCAGTGGTGGAGCTAGCGGGGGAGCGTGCGGTGGGTCGTCGGCAGTGGTGGAGCTAGCGGGGGAGGGTGCGGGTGGGATCGAGATCGAGATGGAGGGGGAATCGAGATCAAGATGGAGGGGGATCGAGATTGAGTGTCCTCATGAAAATTCAATATTTTATCATATTGAATATGAAAAAATATCATCAAATTTGAAAAAATATTCATGAATTCAAAAGGTGCCCATGAAATTTAAAAATATTCATGATATCAAAAAGTGCCCATGAAATACAACCGAGAAATGAAGACTACAATTTAAATATAGTCGATCTTAGCTAGCTATCTGTTCATAATCTTCTTGCCCTTCTTTTTCGCAAATGGAGTCCTTCTGTGGAACGGACGTCCTTTAGGTAGGGTGGTCCTGCTTCTTCTTGTGGTGTATGTTGCTACTTCATCGTCGTCGTCATATTCGATCTTCGGGTCGCCGTACTTGTTGAAGTCTTGCTCGTTGGCTACTCCATCCCTTCTGATGATCTTCCTTTTGCTTCTCCTCATGACAACACGACTGGGCTTTGATGGGTCGGTAATGAAGAAGCATTGGTCCACTTGGGAAGCCAGTACCCATGGCTCAATTTCGCGGTGACGTTTGCGCCCGCGGTCTTGGATTTGGCTTCGGGTATAACCATGGTGGTGAAATACCGGTCTTCTTTTAGGACACTCTTGGCCCATCTGACACAGAACATCGGGACCTTCTCTCCAGCGTAGCTCAGCTCCCAGATCTCCTCGATCCTTCCGTAGTATCTGTCCTTGTCGTTACCGGTGCAGGATTCCATCATTACCCTGGAGTTTTGATAACCATCGCTCTTCATGTCCTTGTCCTCGGTGTAGAATGTGTAGCCATTGATATTGTACGCCTCATAGGTCATCGGGATGTGCTCGGCGCCCTGTGACAAGGCGAATATGAGTTGTTCTTCCACGGAAGAATCCTCATGTAAAGGGTACGGCAGAAGCTTCTGCTTGAATTCGGATGTAACTTTTCGAGTAGATGATTTTTCATATAAAAACTTTTTCATCCGAGTTCGTACGCAAAAGTTATGCCCATTTTACAAATTCTCGAGAGATTTCGCAAATAAAGTCAAAATTCATATTTTTAAATTTTCACAACAACTAGACCACATATCACATGGGAAACTTATTTTCTTTTATTTTTTGACATTTCCATCATTTCTGTTTATTTTTTTTTAAAACTGAAAAGGCGGTCCACCGGGGGGGTGCATTCGGTGGAAGTGGTGGCCAAGTTACTAATGGCGCACCGTGGGAGTGGTGCGCCATTACTAGTTCAACTAGTAATGGCGCACCACTCGAACGGTGAGCCATTAGTAGTTTTGAAAAAAATTAAAAAAAATTCACTAATGGCGCACCGTGGGAGTGGTGCGCCATTACTAGTTCAACTAGTAATGGCGCACCACTCCCATGGTGCGCCATTAGTAGTTTTGAAAAAAATTAAAAATAGTTTTTTTACTAAAACTAGTAATGGTGCACCACTCCCACGGTGCGCCATTAGTAGTTTTGAAAAAAAAATTTAAAAACATTTTTTTTACTAATGGCACACCGTGGATGTGGTGCGCCATTAGTATTTGGACACTAATGGCGCACCAACACATGGTGCACCATTAGTATATAGTAATGGCGCACCACATGTCTAGTGCGCCATTAGTGTCAATTCCATCTATAGCCCTTTTACTAGTAGTGATCATTGGACAGCGGTCAAGAACATCCTGAAATACCTGAAAAGGACGAAGGATATGTTTCTCGTTTATGGAGGTGACAAAGAGCTCGTCGTAAATGGTTACATCGTTGCAAGCTTTGACACTGATCCGGACGATTCTAAATCGCAAATCGGATACATGTTTTTATTAAATGGTGGAGCTGTCAGTTGGTGCAGTTCTAAACAAAGCATCGTAGCGGGATCTACATGTGAAGCGGAGTACATAGCTGCTTCGGAAGCAGCAAATGAAGGAGTCTGGATGAAGGAGTTCGTATCCGATCTAGGTGTCGTACCTAGTGCACCGGGTCCAATGAAAATCTTTTGTGACAATAGTAGTGCAATTGCTTTGGCAAAGGAATCCAAATTTCACAAGAGAACCAAGCACATCAAGAGACGCTTCAACTCCATCCGGGATCAAGTCCAGGTGGGAGACATAGAGATTTGCAAGATACATACGGATCTGAATGTTGCAGACCCGTTGATTAAGCCTCTTCCACAAGCAAAACATGATCAGCACCAAGGCTCCATGGGTGTTAGAATCATTACTGTGTAATCTAGATTATTGACTCTAGTGCAAGTGGGAGGCTGAAGGAAATATGCCCAAGAGGCAATAATAAACTTATTATTTATTTCCTTATATCATGATAAATGTTTATTATTCATGCTACAATTGTATTAACCGGAAACATGATACATGTGTGAATACATAGACAAACAGAGTGTCACTAGTATGCCTTTACTTGACTAGCTCGTTAATCAAAGATGGTTATGTTTCCTAGCCACAGACAAAGAGTTTTCATTTGATTAACAGGATCACATCATTAGGAGAATGATGTGATTGACTTGACCCATTCCGTTAGCTTAGCACTTGATCGTTTAGTTTGTAGCTATTTCTTCATGACTTATACATGTTCCTATGACTATGAGATTATGCAACTCCCGTTTACCGGAGGAACACTTTGTGTTCTACGAAACATCACAACGTAACTGGGTGATTTAAAGGTGCTCTACAGGTGTCTTCGAAGGTACTTGTTGCGTTGGCGTATTTCGAGATTAGGATTTGTCACTCCGATTGTTGGAGAGGTATCTCTGGGCCCACTCGGTAATACACATCACTTAAGCCTGGCAAGCATTGCAACTAATGAGTTAGTTGCGGGATGATGTGTTACAGAACGAGTAAAGAGACTTACCGGTAATGAGATTGAACTAGGTATTGAGATACCAACGATCGAATCTCGGGTAAGTAACATACCGATTACAAAAGGAACAAGTTATGTTGTTATGCGGTTCGACCGATAAAGATCTTCGTAGAATATGTAGGAGCCAATATGGGCATCCAGGTTCCGCTATTGGTTATTGACCAGAGAAGTGTCTTGGTCATGTCTACATAGTTCTCAAACCCGTAGGGTCCACATGCTTAACGTTCGTTGACGATATAAATTTATGAGTTATGTATGTTGGTAACCGAATGTTGTTCGGAGTTCTGGATAAGATCACAGACATGATCCATCCATTAGCTTAGCATAATGATCATCAAGTTTTATTGCTATTGCTTTCTTCATGACTTATACATATTCCTCTCACTATGAGATTATGCAACTCCCGAATACCAGAGGAACACCTTGTGTGCTATCAAATGTCACAACGTAACTAGGTGATTATAAAGATGCTCTATAGGTGTCTTCGAAGGTGTTTGTTGAGTTGGCATATATCAAGATTAGGATTTGTCACTCCGTGTATCGGAGAGGTATCTCTAGGCCCTCTCGGTAATGCACATCATTATAAGCCTTGCAAGCAATGTGACTAATGACCTAGTTATGGGATGATGCATTATGGAACGAGTAAAGACACTTGCCAGTAACAAGATTGAACTAGGTATGATGATACCGACGATCGAATCTCAGGCAAGTAACATACCGATGACAAAGGGAAAGACGTATGTTGTTATGCGGTTTGACCGATAAAGATCTTTGTAGAATATGTAAGAGCCAATATGAGCATCTAGGTTCTGCTATTGGTTATTGACCGGAGACGTGTCTCGGTCATGTCCACATAGTTCTCGAACCCGTAGGGTCCGCACGCTTAAAGTTCGATGACAGTTATATTATGAGTTTATAGTTTTTGATGTACTGAAGGTAGTTCGGAGTCCCGGATATGAGCACGGACATGACGATGAGTCTCGAAATGGTCAAGACGTAAAGATCGATATATTGGACGACTATGTTCTGACACCGGAATGGTTTCGGGGAGTTTCGGGCATATACTGGAGTACCGAGGGGTTACCGGAACCCCCCCCCCCCCCGGAGACTAATGGGCCTATTGGGCCCTAATGGAGAAGAGGAGGGGCGGCCAAAGGGCACCCGCGCGCCCCCTTCCCCCCAGTATGAATTGGACAAGGAGGGGGTGCCCCTTTCCTTTCCCCTCTCTCTCCTTCCCTCTCCTCTCCTACTCCCACATGGAAAGGGGGAGTCCTACTCCCGATGGGAGTAGGACTCCTCATGGGGCGCGCCTAGGGTGGCCGGCCCGTCCTCCTCCTCCACTCCTTTATATATGGGGAGGGAGGCACCCTTGTAGACACAACAATTGATCTCTTGGATCTTTTAGCCGTGTGCGGTGCCCCTCTCCACCATAGTCCACCTCGATAATATCGTAGCGGTGCTTAGGCGAAGCCCTGCGACGATAGAACATCAACATCGTCACCACACCGTCGTGCTAACGGAATTCTCCCTCAAAGCTCGGCTGGATCGGAGTTTGAGGGATGTCATCGAGTTGAACATGTGCAGAACTCGGAGGTGCCGTGCGTTCAGTACTTGATCGGTCGGATCGTGAAGACGTACGACTATATCAACCGTGCTATGCTAACGCTTCCGCTTTCGGTCTACGAGGGTACGTGGACACACTCTCCCCTCTCGTTGCTATGCATCACCATGATCTTGCGTGTGCGTAGGATTTTTTTTTGAAATTACTATGTTCCCCAACAGTCTGGTGTTCGGAAAGAAAAAGCCGGACAGAGGATCAATCTCCTATTGCAGTAAACTAACTAATTTTTTCTAAAATGTAAACACAAGCATCACAGTTGGATGTAGCCTCGCATACTGCCGAAGTCTTCGGACTGAAGCAGAAACTGGCGGAGGCCGAGGAGGAGCTGGGTCAGGTGAAGAGGCAGCTCCAGGAAAAACAAGGTAAGTAATAACCGGTTATGTATTCGAAAAAGGGTAAAATGATATGCAGTGACCGAAATGCCATGATGTGTACAAAGGCGACGACTGAGGTCGAGGCCCTGAAAAAGGCCCTGGCCGAAGCCGAAGGGAAGGCTGTCAAGGAGCATGCCCCTCGGAAGAAGCTCAAGGCCCGGGTCAACAAGGTCCAACACGAGCTCGAGGATGCGGTGAAGAAGTGCGAGGCCTTGGAGCGCGATGCGTCGGTTCAAGAGACCGAACTCGCCAAGGCTCGTCAGAGTGCGGAGGTAGCCCGGAATGAGGCCCAGGGCGCCCTCCAGGAGATCTAGGAGGCCAGGAAGATCGCGGCGGGTAAGGCATTCAATATGCAAAGCAAGAATGCGAAGATGAAATATCGTTTACTAACCCGGATTCGGAGTTCTCTAGGGGCTTTTACTGATCTGCCACGCAGTGTGGCTGACGCCGCAGAGTTCTTCCGAGCCGAAGAAGGGAGCTCCATGGAGAAGCTATTCTGGTCGCAATATCTTGCGCCAGAACATCTGGTGCCCTTCAGCAATCAGCTAAAACAGCTGGTCAAGCTGCATAGGGTGGCCGAACTGGCCATGAAGGATTTAATAATCCGGTTGTGGCCAGCCGAAGCTATACCCGACAGTTACTTCAGCCTCGTGAAGCGACTGGTGGGTGCCTGTCCTCAGCTGGACGTTGTCAAGCGGTCCGTCTGCATCGAGGGCGCATGTCTAGCCTTCTCCTATTGCAAGGTCTGGTGGAGTAGCTGGATGCTGTCAAATTAGCAACTGAGGGGCCGCCAGAGGGCAAGGAGCACCGCACACCCGAGCGATACTTCGGCGATGTCTTGGAGGGGTCCCGCATTGTTGCGGATCATTGTGTGAAAGACACTATCTTTGAATGAATGTATTCGGGCTCCCCTCTACATTGTATGATAAAACAAAGTGATTGTGCAATATAATGCTTTTTATGTTTTTAAATTTTTACTTCCTGTGCAGCCATGTTGTATGAAATCTGAGGGTTAACCAGTCGTCGGCTTCTGCCCCCATGTAGGTATACGGGGGTGTTCGAGATGGAATCTAAACAATCTTGATCCAATTAGATGGTCCTTGAAGGAGGTGTTTAGCACAACGAACCAGGCAACCAGACTATGCGGCTGTAACGCCCTCACTTAGCCATAGGAGTTCGAAAATAAAAACATGGGCGCAGCCCCTAGTATCCAAAATAGAGTGCTATAAGCGTCTGATCGGGAAGTACCAATCCTTCGCGTAATGCGAAAGAAATCTCCAATGATTTGTAACCTCCGAACAGCTGACCGGCTCTCGCCGCATCATGACAATCAGTTTTCGGCTTTCTCTACTGAGGTGCTCCTTTGGATAAACCAAGGTACAATCATAGTAGTTCTCCCTTTACTACCTTAGCCGATATAGTGGAACGTAAGGTAGCAAGCACAGGAGCCGGGCAACCCAACTATTGACCAAAGACATGATTCGGAGCCAATGCATATAATGCTAAATTCGGGGTGCCGAACTATACTTACAAAAAGTGTTCGGACTTTTGTTGTCGTAATGTGGGGTGCTATGAAGCCCCTGGCAAACATCAAATGTACCAAAGTGTACGGGTGCTACCTGATAGGGTTATCCATAGGGGAGCTGGGAGAAAAGAGAGAAAGAAAACAGAAAAGGTGCAAAGGTAAAAAGCTGGGGTCCTAAAGCTCCAGCCGCAAACTGTTCATTGTAATTTAGTTAGTACATCAAGGCGCATTGATACAGGTAGTGCGATAAGCAACAGGCTATTTGACATGCCGAAACCAAGGGAGAGCTGCATGTGGGTCCTGAAAAACAGGTAGAGTTATAGTTAACGGAATCACCTAAAAAGTCCCCCATATGTCTGCGTTTCTCGCCGTCTTGGTGTGTTTATCCTTCAAGAGGACCAATGACCAGACCACCAGATGGGGCCTGTGGGATTGAGACCTGAAAAGGAAACAATTAAACATGAAAGTATGTGTGTATCCGATGTCGGTTGAGCCGTACTATGGACTAGAAGCTAGCTATGCCTCCGTCGATGCCCATGGGATTTTGAGTGCGTAGTTATGTACGCGCGAAACGAATGCCACCACTTGATCGGGGCTGAGACGGAGGCCGGATTGCTAGTCGAGCTCCTGACGAGCCGAGCTCTCCTGCTGTAGAGTAGTTCGGACCCTCTTAACGGTGTCTGCGGGCTCGGTAGCCGAATTAAGGTTCTGCTTGAGAAGGCCGCTATGTACTCCTGCTGCTAAGGCAGCCGTGTGCTCTTCTATACGGAAGGAGCGTTCCGTATTTCCATTGACCATTATGACACCGCGTGGACTGGGAATCTTGAGCTTGAGATAAGCATAGTGTGGTACTGTGTTGAATCGAGCGAATGCAGTTTGTCCGAGCAGTGCATGATAGCCGCTACGGAAGGGGACGATATCGAAGATTAACTCCTCGCTTCGGAAGTTGTCCGGAGATCTGAAGACAACCTCTAGTGTGATTGAGCCCGTACAGCGGGCCTCTACACCTGGTATGACTCCTTTGAAGGTTGTCCTGGTGGGCTTGATCCGTGATGAGTTAATGCTCATTTTTCGCGCTGTATCCAGATAGAGAAGATTGAGGCTGCTACCTCCGTCCATAAGGACGCGAGTCAGGTGGAACCCATCAATTATTGGGTCTAGGACCAGTGCGGCTAAGCCACCGTGACGGATACTGGTCGGATGATCCTGGCGATTAAAAGTGATAGGGCATGACGACCATGGATTAAATTTTGGGGCGACTGGCTCTATCGCGTAGACGTCCCTGAGCGCACGCTTGCGCTCCCTCTTGGGGATGTGGATAGCGTATATCATGTTCACCGTTTTGACCTAAGGGGGAAACTTCTTCTGTCCCCCTGTGTTCGGTTGCTGGGGCTCTTCGTCATCATCCTCGCTTTGCGATCCCTTTTCCCTGTTCTCGGCGTTTAATTTATCGGCCTGTTTAAAAACCCAGCAATATCTATTTATATGATTGGGTGGTTTGTCCGGGGTGCCATGAATCTGGCACGGACGATCAAGTATGCGGTCCAAGCTAGATGGGCCTCAATTATTCTTTTGGAACGGCTTCTTCCGCTGACCGGACTTATAGCCACTGAATCCGGCATTGACCGCCGTATCCTCGGTGTTGTCACTGTTGTTTCGACGCTTGTATCTGTTGCGTCGAGACTTGTCTTTGTTATTTTTAACTTCAGGGGTGCTGGTGTCGCTTGCATTGTTTCTGCTATGGGCCAACCAACTATCCTCGCCCGCACAAAAGCGAGTCATGAGTGCTGCGAGGGCCGCCATGGATTTTGGCTTTTCTTGGCCGAGGTGGCGAGCGAGCCATTCGTCGCGGATGCTGTGTATGAAGACTGCTAGGGCTTCGGCATCCGGACAATCGATGATTTGGTTCTTTTTAGTTAAGAACCTAGTCCAGAATTTCTTGGCGGACTCTCCGGACTGTTGAACTATATGGCTTAAGTCATCAGCGTCCGGAGGTCGAACATATGTACCTTGCAAGTTATCGAGGAAGTCCTCTTCCAAGTCCTCCTAGCTGCCAATAGAATTTTTAGGCAGACTGTTGAGCCAATGCCGAGCTGGCCCCTTGAGTTTTAAAGGGAGGTATTTGATGGCGTGGAGGTCATCGCCGCGGGCCATATGAATGTGGAGAATTAAGTCTTTGATCCACACAGCGGGGTCCGTGGTTCCATCGTATGATTCTATATTCACGGGTTTGAACCCTTCTGAGAATTCATGATCCATGACCTCATCAGTGAAGCAATGAGGGTGTGTGGTGCCTCTATATCGGGCCGTATCGCGACGTAGCTCTGATGGAGTCCGTCTGCAGTTTTCAGCCCGCGCATGACTAAGTTTGTCACGTCCGAATAGGTGGCGTCATCGTGTGTCGAGGCACGTCCTCGCGATCCATAGATTGATATGATATGTCCTGCTTTATTGCTCAGGTTTTGCCAGAGGTCATATGTATGGCTGCGGGCTAGTTTACCTCTACCTGTGCAATGAGGCAGGGCGGGTTGGTGTTCGGCATGAGTTGCCATTTTGTCCTGACCACGTGGTGGTCAGTCAGCCGCATTGATGATGGTGCTATGTATTCTGGCGCCTCCTCGTCAAACTGAGGTAGCAATTTGCGCTTTGGGTAGCTTTTGTTTGGGTGCTTAAGGTCGTGTTCTTCGGCTGCTAGGACATCAGTCCATTTATCATTAAGCAGATCTTGGTCAGCTTGAAGCTATTGCTGCTTCTTTTTCAGGCTCCTTGCAGTGGCTATTAGCTGGCGTTTGAAGCACTCCTGCTCAAGAGATTCCTCAGGCACGATGAAATCGTCAGTGCCGAGGCTCACCTCATCCTTGGAGAGCGGAAGATAACTTCCATCCTCTGAGTCTTCGTGCGTGGACTGTTTACCAGGGCTAACCTTCCCATCTTCCCGTTCATCTTGTTCATTAGCTGTTTCAACGGGGTCTTCGTTGTCTTCGGCACCTTCTGGAGTGTTATCTTCTCATGTGCCGGTATTGCTGTCTTTACTGCGACATGACTTAGAGCGGTGCCGCTGATGCCGGTGCTTGGATTGTATTTCGGAAGGTTTATCCTCAGCTGGATCTTCCTTGTCATCACCGCTTTTCTCCTTTGGTGGATCCATCATGTATACATCATATGAGGAAGTGGCCGTCCAGCGTCCGGTGAATGGCGGGTTCTGGGCCTCTTCTTCTCTAGCATCATCGTACATACCGTCGATGTCCTCGGAGTCGTAATCAAGTGTGTCGGTCAAATCCTCGACCGTGGGTATGAAGTGGGTGGCGGGTGGGAAGCAAAATTCTCCACTGCCAGCCCCTAGTTCGGACCGGATAGAGTTCGGCTGTGAGTCCTTCATCAAGGATAGGTTTTTTAATGAGTTTAGCATGTCGCCCAAAGGCGAGTGCTGGAAGATGTCTGCGGCGCTGAATTCGAAGATCGATAAACGATCAAGTTCGGCGTCCGCGGGCTCACATTTCGGAACTTAGGGCCAGAGACGAGTCTGGAGTTCCGGTGGCACATGTATCGTTTGAGATCAAGTCTATGTGCGGCTCCAACACCGGGGAATCTGTGGCCTTCGTGGCGGGGTTGAGCTCCCTATCCTTGGATGGCGTAGTCTGCTCCGAATCTAAGGCCAGAGCGGTTACGGGAGCTGTCTCCTGGATGCAGTCCGACGACAGATTTAGGCCATGTCTCTCGGGGTGACCAGGAGTGGTAGCTATAGTCTCGAATCCGGCAAAGATCAAGTCTCGACGGATGTCCGCAACGTAGTTCAAGCTCCCAAATCTAACCTGATGGCCAGGGGCGTAGCTTTCGATATGCTCCAGATGGCCAAATGAATTGGCCTGCAGTGCGAAGCCGCCGAACACAAAGATTTGTCCGGGGAGAAAGTTTCTCCTTGGACAGCGTCATTATTGACGATTGAAGGGGCCATCAAACCTTTTGGCGACAGCACAGTGGAACTCTCAATGAAAGCACCAATGTCGGTGTCAAAACTGGTGGATCTCGGGTAGGGGGTACCGACCTGTGCGTCTAAGGTCGATGGTAACAGGAGACAGGGCACACAATGTTTGACCCAGGTTTGTGATACGTCTCCAACGTATCTATAATTTTTGATTGTTCCATGCTATTATATATTCTGTTTTGGATGTTTAATGGGCTTATTTGTACACTTTTATATTATTTTTGGGACTAACCTATTAACCGGAGGCCCAGCGCAAATTGCTGTTTTTTTGCCTATTTCAGTGTTTCGCAGAAAAAGAATATCAAACGGAGTCCAAACGGAATGAAACCTTCGGGAGCGTGATTTTTGGAACAAACATGATCCAGAGGACTTGGAGTGAACGTCAAGCAATCAACGAGGAGGCCACGAGGTAGGGGGGCGCGCCTACCCCCTGGGCGTGCCCTCCACCCTCGTGGGCCCCTCGTGGCTCCACCGACCTACTTCTTCCTCCTATATATACCTACGTACCCTGAAAACATTAGAGGGCACCACGAAAACCTAATTCCACCGCCGCAACCTTCTGTACCCGTGAGATCCCATCTTGGGGCCTTTTCCGGTGCTCCGCCGGAGGGGGCATTGATACATCAATTTTGCATCACGCTTTTATATCGATATTTATTGCATTATGGGCTGTTATTACACATTATGTCACAATACTTATGCCTATTCTCTCTTATTTTACAAGGTTTACATAAAGAGGGAAAATGCCGGCAGCTGGGATTCTGGGCTGGAAAAGGAGCAAATATTAGAGACCTATTCTGCACAGCTCCAAAAGTCCTGAAACTTCACGAAAGTTGTTTTCAGAATATATAAAAAAAGATTGAGCGCAAGAAGTACCAGAGGGGGGCCACTCACCGGCCACGAGGGTGGGGGGCCCGCCCTACCCCCTGGGCGCGCCCCCTGCCTCGTGGGCCCCCTGGTGGCCCTCCGATGCCCATCTTCTGCTATATGGAGTCTTTCGTTGAGGAAAAAATCATAAGCAAGCTTTCGGGACGAGACTCCGCCGCCACGAGGTGGAACCTTGGCGGAACCAATCTAGGGCTCTGGCGGAGCTGTTCTGCCAGGGACACTTCCCTCTGGGAGGGGGAAATCATCGCCATCGTCATCACCAACGCTCCTCTCATCGGGAGGGGGGCAATCTTCATCAACATTTTCACTAGCACCATCTCCTCTCAAAACCCTAGTTCATCTCTTGTATCCAATTCTTGTCTCTAAGTCCGGGATTGGTACGTGTAGGTTGCTAGTAGTGTTGATTACTCCTCATAGTTGATGCTAGTTGGTTTATTTGGTGGAAGATCATATGTTCAGATCCTATATGCATATTAATACCCCTCTGTTAATGAACATGAATATGCTTTGTGAGTAGTTACGTTTGTTCCTGAGGACATGGGAGAAGTCTTGCTATTAGTAGTCATGTGAATTTGGTATTCGTTCGATATTTTGACGAGATGCATGTTGTCTCTCCTCTAGAGGTGTTATGTGAACGTCGACTACATGACACTTCACCATTATTTGGGCCTAGAGGAAGGTATTGGGAAGTAATAAGTAGATGATGGGTTGCTAGAGTGACAGAAGCTTAAATCCTAGTTTATGCGTTGCTTCGTAAGGGGCTGATTTGGATCCATCTGTTTCATGCTACGGTTAGGTTTACCTTAATACTTCTGTTGTAGTTGTGTATTCTTGCAATGGGGGTTAATCATAAGTGGGATGCTAGTCCAAGTAAGAACAGAACCCAAGCACTGGTCCACCTACATATCAAATTATCGAAGTACCAAACGTGATTCATATGAACATGATGAAAACTAGCTTGACGATAATTCCCATGTGTCCTCGGGAGCGCTTTCTTCTATATAAGAGTTTGTCCAGGCTTGTCCTTTGATACAAAAAGGATTGGGACACCTTGCTGCACTTTATTTACTTTTGTTACTTCTTGCTCGTTACAAATTATCTTATCACAAAACTATCTGTTTCCTATAATTTCAGTGCTTGCTGAGAATACCTTGCTGAAAACCGCTTATCATTTCCTTATGCTCCTCGTTGGGTTCGATACTCTTACTTATCGAAAGGACTATGATAGATCCCCTATACTTGTGGTTCATCAAGACTCATTTCTGGCACCGTTGCCGGGGAGTGAAGCGCCTTTGGTAGGTGGAATTTGGTAAGGAAAAAATTTATATAGTGTGCTGAAATTTACTGTCACTTGTTACTATTGAAATTAATCCTCTGAGGGGCTTGTTTGGAGTATCTTCACCCCGACCAGTAGAGCAAAGAGTTGCTCCTCAACCTACTGAACCTACTGAACCTTCTTAAAATGAAAATGTCTACTTTGAAATTCCTTCGGGTATGATAGAAAAAACTGCTAGCTAATCCTTTTGCAGGAGATGGAACATTGCATCCTGATGAGCACCTAATATATGTGGATGAAGTTTGTGGATTATTTAAGCTTGCAGGTATGCCCGATGATGTTATCAAGAAGAAGGTCTTCCCTTTATCTTTGAAGGGAGATGCATTGACATGGTATAGGCTATGTAATGATATGGGATCATGGAACTACAAACGATTGAAATTGGAATTTCATCAGAAGTTTTATCCTATGCATCTTGTTCATCGTGATCGTAATTATATATATATATATATATATATATATATAATTTTTGGCTTCGCGAAGGAGAAAGCATCTCTCAAGCTTGGGGGAGGCTTAAATCAATGTTATATTCATGCCCCAATCATGAGCTCTCAAGAGAAATGATTATTCAAAAAATTTATGCTCGGCTTTCTGATAACAATCGCACCATGCTCGATGCTTCTTGTGCTGGCTCTTTTATGATGAAGACTATTGAATTCAAATGGGATTTATTGGAAATAATTGAATGCAACTCTGAAGATTGGGATCTCGACGAAGGTAAGGAGTCAGGTATGACACCTAAGTTTGATTGTGTTAAATCTTTTATGGATACCGATGTTTTCCATAAATTTAGCACTAAATATGGACTTGACTCTAAGATAGTAGCTTCTTTCTGTGAATCTTTTGCTACTCATGTTGATCTCCCTAAGTAGAAGTGGTTTAAATATCATCCTCCCATAGAAGTAAAAGTAGCTCCACCTATTAAAGTTGAAGAAAAGACTATCACTTATAATGATCCTATTATTCCTACTGCTTATGTTGAGAAACCACCTTTTCCTGTTAGGATTAAAGATCATGCTAAAGCTTCAACTGTGGTTCGTAAAAGCAATATTAGAACCTATGCACCTCCTGAGCAAGTTAAAGTTGAACCTAATATTGCTATTGTTAAGGATCTTTTGGCTGATAATATTCATGGGCATGTTATTTATTTCTGTGATGAAACTGCTAGAATTGTAAACCTTGTGCTAAAGATAAACATAGACCTGTGGTAGGCATGCCTGTTATTTCTGTAGAAGTAGGAGATCATTGTTATCATGGCTTGTGTGATATGGGTGCTAGTGCTAGTGCAATACCTATTGACTTATACAAAGAAATTATGCATGATATTGCACCCTCTGAGTTAGAAGATATTGATGTCACAATTAAACTTGCTAATGGAGATACTATTTCACCAATTGGGATTGTTAGAGATGTTGAAGTCTTGTGTGGGAAAACTAAATATCCTGTTGATTTTCTTGTTCTTGGTTCCCCACAAGATAGCTTTTGTCCCATTATATTTGGTAGACCCTTCTTAAACACTGTTAATGCTAGAATAGACTGCGAAAAGGATGTTGTTACTATTGGTTTAGGTGATACGTCTCATGAGTTCAACTTTTCTAAATTTCGTAGACAACACCGTGAAGAGGAATTGCCTAGTAAAGATGAAATTATTGTTCTTGCTTCTATTGCCTTACCTCCTAGTGATCCTTTAGAACAATATTTTCTAGACCATGAAAATGGTATGTTTATGAATGAAATAAGGGAAATAGATGAAGTGTTCTTTAAACAGGGACCTATTCTGAAACAAAACTTGCCTATTGAAATCTTAGGGGATCCTCCTCCACCCAAGGGTGATCCCGTGTTTGAGCTTAAACCATTGCCTGATACTCTTAAATATGCTTATCTTGATGAAAAGAAGATATATCCTGTTATTATTAGTGCTAACCTTTCAGAGAAGGAGGAAGAAAAATTATTGAAAACTCTGAAGAAGCATCGTGCTGATATTGGATATACTCTTTATGTTCTTAAGGGCATTAGTCCCACTCTATGTCAACACAAAATAAATTTGGAGAAAGATGCCAAACCAGTTATTGATCACCAACGACGGCTGAATCCTAATATGAAAGAAGTGGTAAGAACAGAAAGTCTAAAGCTCCTTGAGGCAGGTATAATTTATCCCGTTGCTGATAGTCAGTGGGTAAGTCCTGTCCATTGTGTTCCTAAGAAGGGAGGTATTACCGTCATTCCTAATGATAAAGATGAATTGATTCTGCAAAGAATTATTACAGGTTATAGGATGGTAATTGATTTTCGCAAATTAAATAAGGCTACTAAAAAGATCATTACCCCTTACCTTTCATTGATCAAATGCTAGAAAGATTATCCAAACATACACATTTTGCTTTCTAGATGGTTATTCTGGTTTCTCTCAAATACCTGTGTCAGCTGATGATCAATCAAAGACCACTTTTACTTGCCCTTTCGGTACTTTTTCTTATAGACATATGCCTTTTGGTTTATGTAATGCACCTTCTACCTTTCAAAGATGCATGATGGCTATATTCTTTGACTTTTGTGAAAAGATTTGTGGAGTTTTCATGGACGATTTCTCTGTTTATGGATTCTCTTTTGATGATTTCTTAAGCAACCTTGATCGAGTTTTGCAGAGATGTGAAGAAACTAACCTTGTCTTGAATTGGGAGAAGTGCCACTTTATGGTTAATGAAGGTATTTTCTTGGGGCATAAAATTTCTGAAAGGGGCATTGAAGTTGATAAAGCTCAAGTTGATGCTATTGAAAAGATGCCGTGTCCCAAGGACATCAAAGGTATAAGAAGTTTCCTTGTCCATGCCGGCTTTTATAGGAGGTTCATTAAGGACTTCCCAAAAATTTCTCGGCCTCTGGCAAATTTATTAAAGAAAGATATACCATTCGTCTTTGATGATGATTGTGTAGAAGCATTTGAAATACTTAAGAAAGCATTTATCTCTGCACCTATTGTTCAGCCACCTGATTGGAATTTACCTTTTGAAATTATGTGTGATGCTAGCGATTATGCTGTAGGTGTTGTTCTAGGGCAAAGAGTTGATAAGAAATTAAATGTTATTCAATATGCTAGTAAAACTCTAGACAATGCCCCGAGAAATTATGCCACTACTGAAAAAGAATTCTTAGCAGTTGTATTTTCTTGTGATAAGTTCAGACCTTATATAGTTGATTCTAAAGTAACTATTCACACTGATCATGCTGCTATTAAATATCTTATGAAAAAGAAAGATGCTAAACCTAGACTTATTAGATGGGTTCTCTTGCTACAAGAATTTGATTTGCATATTATTGATAGAAAGGGAGCTGAGAACCCCGTTGCAGATAACTTTTCTAGGTTAGAAAATGTTCTTGAAGACCCACTACCTATTGATGATAGCTTTCCTGATGAACAATTAAATGTCATAAACGCTTCTCATACTGCTCCATGGTATGCTGATTATGCTAATTACATTGTTGCTAAATTTATACCACCTAGTTTCACATACCAGCAAAAGAAAAAGTTTTTCTAATTTAAGACATTACTTTTGGGATGACCCACATCTCTATAAACAAGGAGTAGATGGTGTTATTAGACGTTGTGTACCTAAGCATGAACAGGAACAGATCCTACGCAAGTGTCACTTCGAAGCTTATGGAGGACACCACGCTGGAGATAGAACTGCACATAAGGTATTGCAATCCGGTTTTTAATGGCCTACTCTCTTCAAGGATGCCCGTAAGTTTCTATTAACTTGTGATGAATGTCAAAGAATTGGTAATATTAGTAGACGTCAAGAAATGCCTATGAATTATTCACTTGTTATTGAACCATTTGATGTTTTGGGCTTTGATTATATGGGACCGTTTCCCGCCTCTAATGGATATACACATATTTTAGTTGTTGTTGATTACGTTACTAAGTGGGTAGAAGCTATTCCAACTAGTAGTGCTGATCATAACACCTCTATTAAGATGCTTAAAGAAGTTATTTTTCCGAGGTTTGGAGTCCCTAGATATTTAATGTCTGATGGTGGTTCACATTTTATTCATGGTGCTTTCCGTAAAATGCTTGCTAAGTATGCTGTTAATCATAGAATTGCATCTCCTTATCACCCAAAGTCTAGTGGTCAAGTAGAATTGAGTAATAGAGAACTCAAATTAATTTTGCAAAAGACTATTAATAGATCTAGAAAGAATTGGTCCAAGAAACTTGATGATGCATTATGGGCCTATAGAACTGCATATAAAAATCCTATGGGTACGTCTCCATATAAAATGGTTTATGGAAAAGCATGTCACTTACCTCTCGAACTAGAACATAGGGCATATTGGGCTATTAAAGAGCTCAACTATGATTTCAAACTTGCCGGTGAGAAGAGGTTATTTGACATTAGCTCACTTGATGAATGGAGAACCCAAGCCTATGAGAATGCCAAATTGTTTAAAGAAAAAATTAAAAGATGGAATGACAAAAGGATACAAAAGCATGAGTTTAATGTAGGTGATTATGTATTGCTATACAACTCTCGTTTAAGATTTTTTGCAAGAAAACTTCTCTCTAAATGGGAAGGTCCTTACGTTATCGAGGAGTGTCAGGACCCCGATTCCAAGTCACATCGATCTAGCCTGTAACACCTCATATCACTTTGCGGCCTCACGCACAGTATTCCACGGGTGTCGCCTTACCATGGCCTGGGACCGTTTGCGCCTTTTGGCTCACGTATATGATAGTGTCGCTAGCATCCATATGACAGAGAACCCAGGCCGACATGACTAGTCGTGAACCCAAAGCGGCACAGACCTATGGAGACAGGCATACATGAATCACATCGAGCATGTTGGTCATCAGCGAGTGATTTCGGGCTATAACACTGGGCTAACAGGACTCCGGGGAAACCCGGGCTATAGCAGGCTAGGCAGGACTCCGGATATCACCGCGTGACATTTCCCTGAAGGGACAGACATAGGAACGAAGTAAAACACATGTTGGCCAGTCAAGTGTCCTGAGCAGTAGTGCTGGGCTAGCAGGACTACGGGGGCTGTAGCGGACTACTATGGCTCGAGGAACACTAGACTACATTTCCCCATAAGAAAGGCTGCCAAGGATAAACAGCTAGGTTGTCGGATCCCACTCATACCAAGCATTTCAATCATACACACAATATGCCCAATATGAGTACATACAACATGGCATCACAACAAAACTCTACAACTCAAGTACTTTATTTAAAGGCTCCAGGGAGCCATACATATCATGTTCATACAGATAGGGTTCACATGACCCGACAATCAAGTCATACAATCATACAAGCACATGCGGAAGCAACTAGTCTGAGTACAGACTCTAGAAAGAAAGAAGGCTTCTCGAAGCCTGTCTATCTACATAGGGCCCTCCATGGCCGGGATCACCACCTGGGTGGCTAGTCACTCGTCGACATCAAGGTCTACATAAAACCCATCGGAGGGGGCGGTGTTGTCATCTGAAAACAATAAATAAGCAAACATGAGTACAAGGTACTCAGCAAGTCTTACATCAGAACCTAATATACATGCTCATTCTCAAGAAGGTGGTGGGGTTATTGCAGCAAGCCAGCTTTGACTCTTGGCTAAGCTATCCTAGAAAACTCCACTGGTAAAATAGTTTTCGCACACGAGTCCACTACTCACCAACACAATACTCCACCGGGGATCCTCCCTCGTTATCCTACGAGAGGGCCATCCTCGGTACTCACACTTATCTTGAGACTTTTAATAGTATCCATTTAACTTGTCTATGAACTATATAGGCAACCAAGTAGTCCTTTACCACGGACGTGGCTATTCGAATAGTTTTATACCCTGCAGGGGTGTACTTCTTCATACACGCTTTCACCACTTACCGCTGTTTACACAACATGTACTCGGCAACCTTCAAGTGGAAGCCCAGCGAGGGTGTCGGCCACGGCCTACCTAAACACTTAAGTCTCTAGTCCAGGTTTATCGCCTATCCAGGTTCCATCCGCAGGGAGTCCGGCCGAGGTTTCCACATACGGCCCTGAACGATGTGAACAGGGTCCCAAGACGCCAAACGGGCGCCCGGCATACCCGGCCACGGTGTATCTACCGCAACATAGCCCACCCCTAGGGTCAACGCTACGCACGGCCGCCAACACATAACCTACAAACACCAGAAACTATTTGCATCTCCTGGACAGAGTACTAGGGTGATTAAGAAGCCGAGAGGGTCCATTGGTTTCGGGCCCAATGTACGGTAGTAACTGCATCTTAAATCACACATACAGATCTCAGTTCTTATGGACGGACTCAATGAAACAACCCACCATGTACTCCTACATGGCCTCTCATCGATACCTTTACCTAAACATGTTCAACACATCCCTCATATTACCGACATAAACATATCACTCTAAACCATCACCCATATGAACCAGACCTGATACAACTCTAAGCATAGCAGGCATAGCAAGGTAGGAATCACATACATGGCTCAATCAACTCCTACACATGCTAGTGGGTTTCATCTAATTACTGTGGCAATGACAGGTCATGCAGAGGATAAGGGTTCAGCTACCGTAGCACACAGCAGTTTGAATCGCGTTGTCTTAATGCAGTAATCAAGAGCAGAAGCGAGAACATGGGTTTGTATCGGGATGATCAATGGGTTGCTTGCCTGTGTAGTGGTAGTAGGGTACTACCCTTCAGACGGATACTCGGGGTTATCCTCGGAGGCAGAACCTACCACGAAAGACACACCAAACATAATCAACACATGTCAATATGCAACAATATGATGCATGCTATGACATGGCAAGATGAAAGTGTCTTGGCCTAATGCAAGCGAAAACATAAGGGGATGAACTCATTTGAATCAAAGATTCAATTATTAGCTCATCAAACATGGCTTTATTAGTGCATTACCTTATTCTGCTTAAACAGCAAGGTTAACTTGTTTTGTCATGCATGAAACCATTACAGATGGATAGATTGAATTTTTCTGATCATTTTTCATATATAAATCTTTGCATTTGGAGCTATGGTTGATTTTCTATGATTTTTATAAGTTTTGACTATTTTCTGGAATTTTCCATTAAAGAATAAATCCAGTAATTGAATTAATGCATCAGCACTGCGTCACTGTGACATCAGCGGGTCAAAGGCGCCATCCCAGGTCAAACCTGACTGGTGGGACCCTTCTGTCAGTCTCTTAGCTAACTAACAGAGTTGGTTAGTGTTTAGTTAGCACTAAACTGGGTTAGTTAGGCTCTGGGCCCACATGTCAGTGAGAGAGGGTTAGTTAACGTCGTCATTAACCTCTAACAGAGTGATTAACTCTAATTTAAACTAATCTAAATTAGTTAGGAGCCGGCCCCACCTGTCAGTGTCTCAGGCGGAGTCAAACTGGGGTCAAACCCCTGGTCAGCGGGGTTAATCCCGCCGGCGTTGAGTCGCTGGCGAGGCCGAGACGGCGGAGGGCTTCGGAAATTGCCCATCGGCGACCAAATCGATCGCGGTTTGGTCCTACGCATAGCTGGGGCTCGCGCGCATCTAGTGGGGCAAGTGGGAGGAGCTGGGGTGGAGCGAACTCGCCGGAATCGAGCTCGTGGCGGCGGCCGGAGCTCGGCCATTGGTGGTTTTGCTGCTGCAGCAAGCTAGGGGGAAACGGATGTTTTAGCGAGGCGCTACGAGGTGCGGTGAGTGCGTTAGGCACCCGCGCTTGACCAAATGGCCACCGGAGTGACGCCGGCGTCGAGCTCGCACGGCGGCGTGCTACGGTGAGAAAGGGGGCGGCGTCTACGGCGAGCAAACGAAGCAGGGAAGAGGGGGATCGATAGAGGAGCTCTCGGCGGTTGCAGAGCGCGTCTCAGCGGGCTCAGGGAAGGTCGGACATCGTCGGGGCGTTGCCGGTGATCTCGGCGGACCTAGGAAGAAGAAGGCGTCGGGGAGGCGCTTGGAGGCGTCCGACGTCGCGTGAGTCGATGAGGAGGTCGAGGACGGCAGCGCAGAGCTAACGGGCTCTGGTGACGACTATGGCGAACAACTGCGAGGATCGCGCTCGGCCATCGCGGGAGAGGGTGAGGGAGACGAGGGGGAGAGTGAGGGAGGAAGAGAGGGGGACGTGGGGGTCGGCGTGGCACCCCTGGACGTCTCCAGGGCGTCGGCTGAACGAGGAGGTGGCCGGCGTGTGGCCGTGGGCGCCGGCCACGCGCTCCTCGTCCTCCTGGCGGGAGGAGGAGGACGACTGGCATGGCCAGTCGGCTGGGCCGAGCCAGGTGGGCTGGACCAGCACAGGTGAGGCCCAGGTGGTTTCCCTCTCTTTTTTTTTGATTTGTTTCTGTTTTCTATTTTTTCTGCAACTGTTGGGCTTTAAAAAAATACTAAAACGTTTCCAGAAATCCTGAAAATAATTGTGGGCTCTGTTTAGAATATTTCCAACAGCAAACATTTATTTCCAGAATTATTTGAGCATTTAAATTATTTTATAGCATTTAAATGCCCAAAATCAAATACTTATGGTTTAATTCAATGACCTTCTGTTGACCTAGAAAATTGTGCACCAATTTTTCCAGAGGTTCTAACCCAAGACAAAGAGAGTGAACTTTTTAGAAGGGCATTTCAGGTTCATTGAAAATAATTTTAGTAAACCCTAGTTGTTTCCAGGGGGGTGTTGGGGGTTCTGTCTTCCCCATTTCAAATTTAAGAGGAAATTAAACATGATGCACACTCTTAATGCTTGAACTAACTAGGGTGTGACAACTCACCCCCACTCAAAAGAATCTCGTCCCGAGATTTAAGATCCTCCGGGAAAAAGGTGGGGTACTCGAGTCAAAGACGATCTTCCCTTTCCCAAGTGGCTTCTTTCTCGGAATGGTGTGACCATTGAACCTTGAGAAACTTGATATTACGGCGTTGAGTGGTACGCTCGGCTTGATCAAGGATATGAACGGGAGATTCTCGATAGGAGAGGTTATCTTGTAGATCAAGCGTTTCGTGGTCCATTCCATGGATAGGATCCGCGAAGCAACGCCTGAGTTGTGAAATGTGGAAGACATCGTGAACTCTAGAAAGATGCAAAGGTAGTTCCAATTGGTAGGCAACTTCTCCTCGTTTGGCAAGAATGCGAAAGGTTCCAATGTAACGAGGAGCCAATTTGCCTTTGATACCGAAACGATGGGTTCCCTTTAACGGGGTAACCCGATGGTAAGCCTTCTTGTCGACTTCATAAATCATAAGCTTATGTTTACGATCATATTGACTCTTTTGACGAGATTGGGCTGTTTTCAATTTCTCACGAATAACACGAACCTGCTCCTCTGCTTCCTGAATCATATCCGGGCCAAAGAGTTGTCTTTCCCCGGTTTCTGACCAGTTAAGAGGCGTTCGACATTTTCGTCCATAGAGAACTTCGAAAGGAGCCTTGCCTAAGCTAGCTTGATAACTATTGTTATAAGCAAACTCTGCGAATGGAAGGCATTTCTCCCAACTCATTCCGAACGATATGACAGAAGCTTGGAGCATATCTTCTAGAATTTGATTGACTCGCTCTACTTGACCACTTGATTGAGGATGGAAGGCGGTACTAAAAGAGAGACGAGTTCCCATAGCATTTTGGAAACTTTCCCAAAATCGAGAGGTGAAGAGACTCCCATGGTCTGAGTTAATTTCCAATGGAACACCATGAAGAGACACTATTCGGGAGATGTATAAATCGGCTACCTGGCTAGCGGTGATACTCTCACGAACAGGTAGGAAATGGGCTACTTTGGAAAGACGGTCGATCACGACGAAGATGGCATTATTCCCTCTCTTGGTCCTAGGAAACCCAGTGATGAAATCCATACTGATTTTATCCCATTTCCACTCGGGAATAGCCAAAGGTTGAAGGGTGCCAGCAGGCCGTTGATGCTCTGCCTTAACACGACGACAAACGTCGCAATTAGCAATGTATTGAGCGATTTCTCTCTTCATCCTAGTCCACCAAAACCTCTGGCGTAGGTCTTGATACATTTTGGTACTACCGGGATGAATGGTGAGAGGGGATTCATGAGCTTCCTTAAGGATCAGCCGCCTCAGGTTTCGTGCCTTTGGAACCACTAGGTGATTTCCAAAGTATACGACACCTTGATCATCAATGGAGAAACAATTCGCGACTCCTTTCTTAATGTTTCTCTTAATATGGGAGATTCCCGGATCTACCTTTTGTGCCTTGATGATCTGATCCGTAAGGGTAGGTTTCGCCACCAGGGTAGATAGGAATCCTCGAGGAACAATGTGAAGATTAAGCTTACGAAATTCCTCATGGAGAAGTGGTTGACTTTGTTGCAACATCAGGTTGTTACAATAGGACTTACGGCTTAGCGCGTCAGCCATGACATTGGCTTTGCCCGGGGTGTAAGTTATTCCTAAGTCGTAACCCGAGATCAACTCGACCCAACGTCTTTGCCTGAGATTCAAATCTGGTTGGGTGAAGATATATTTCAAACTTTGGTGATCGGTGAAGATCTCGCAACGATTACCGAGATGGTAATGTCGCCAAGTTTTAAGTGCATGGACTGCAGCTGCAAGCTCAAGATCATGTGTGGGATAATTTTCCTCATGTGGATGTAATTGCTGTGAAGAATAGGCAATTACCTGACGATCTTGCATGAGTATTGAACCTAGTCCTTGTCGCGAGGCGTCGCAATAGATAATAAAGTCCTTGGAGAAATTTGGTGGTACCAGTACGGGAGCAGATGTCAGGCGTCTTTTCAGTTGCTGAAAATTGAACTCGCACTGTGGAGTCCACTTGAACTTTTTATCTTTCTTGAGGACTTCAGTTAGAGGTTTAGCAACCTTGGAGAAATTCTCGACAAAGCGGCGACAATAGCTTGCTAAGCCAAGGAAGCTCTGAACTTGCTTGACCGTCTCAGGTGGAGTCCAATCAAGGACGGCTTGAACTCGCTCGGGATTGATAGCAATGCCCTTACCAGAGATTACATGGCCTAGATAGGTCACTTCTGGCAACCAAAATTCACACTTGGAGAATTTGGCATAAAGGCGATGCTCTCGAAGTTTCATCAATACCAGCCTTAGATGTTCGGCATGTTCCTCTTCATTCTTGGAGTAGATGAGTATGTCATCGAGGTATACTACGATGAATTTATCCAAGTACTCCATGAAAACCGAGTTCATTAACCGGGAGAAGGTGGCTGGGGCATTGGTTAAACCAAAGGACATAACGGTATACTCGTATTGGCCATAACGAGTAACAAAGGCCGTTTTGGGAATGTCCCCGTTTCTGATTTTGATTTGATGGTAGCCCAACCTCAAATCCATCTTGGAAAAGACTGAGGATCCAGCGAGCTGATCATACAGATCGTTGATCCTAGGAAGCGGATACTTGTTCTTGATGGTGACCAAATTGACAGGTCGGTAATCCACAACCATTCGATCCGTTCCATCCTTCTTCTTGACGAAGAGGACGGGGCAAGCCCAAGGGGAGGAACTAGGACAGATGAAACCCTTTTTCAAGGACTCATCGAGTTGGTTCTTAAGCTTGGCTAGTTCTAAGGGTGCCATCTTGTAGGGTCTTCTAGAAATTGGAACGGTTCCTGGAACAAGGTCTATCACAAACTCAACATCCCTATCAGGTGGAACACCTGGCAGTTCTTCCGGAAAGACATCCGGAAAGTCTCGGACTACCGAAACATCCTCAAGGTCTGGAAGGGGGTTGGCATTTAAGGAGTAAAGCTGGCGCTTGGCCACTCGAGTTAAGACATTGACTGTCTTGCACGATGGGTGAGTAAGTTGAACGGTTCTAGTGGCACAATCAATCTTAGCATAATGAGCTGACATCCAGTCCATACCCAAGATGATGTTTATGTCCGAGGATTTGAGAGCTATTAAGGATGCAAGGAATACAAGTCTATCAACAAGAATTTCGTTCCCATGTCTTACTCTAGAAGTTTGCCATCTAGAGCCTGGAGTTTGAATTTCCATGGTAAAGGGCATGTCACAGAATGTCGTGTTGTGCAATCGAGCATATTTCTCGGATATGAATGAATGAGATGCTCCAGTATCGAAAAGAACAGATGTCGGATGGCAGTTAACAAGGAGCGTACCAAGGATGACGTTGGGATTCTCATGAGCCTCCTCGGCTGAAACATAGTTGACATGGCCACGGGCAGTAGTGACCGGCTTGGCGTAGAATGTCTTTCCCGCGGGCTTACCACGGCCAACGGACTTTCCAGTTTGAGTGGGGTTGTTGTTCTGGGGACACTCTCAACTATAGTGACCCGGCTCTCCACACTTAAAGCATGTCACCACATTGGCGCGTGGAGCAGCATTAGCAGCGGGGCCACCATAGGGCTTGGGCGGTGCAAATTGCTGGTTGGGACGAGGCGCCTCAAAGGATGGCCTCGGGATGAACCTGGGTGGCAGTGCCGTGCTTGGGATCCACACCCGGCGCTTCTGAGCTCCAGAGCCGGATGAAGAGCCAAAATCACGGGAGTGCTTGCGTGAAGCGTCATAATCAGTCTGGCCTGCCTCAGCACTGATGGCTTTATTGACCAACTTCTGAAAGGAGGTGCACTCGTGCAGACGAAGATCGCGGTGAAGCTCAGGGCTAAGTCCCTTGCGGAACCTTGCCTGCTTCTTAGCGTCAGTAGATGCCTCTTCAGGGGCATAGCGTGCCAGATTCCCAAATTCACGACTATATGCATCCACAGTCAGTATTCCTTGGGTGAAATTGCAGAACTCCTCCCTCTTGCGATCGATGAGACCTTCCAGAATGTGATGCTGATGGAAAGCCTCACTGAATTCAGCCCAAGTAGTGATTTGGCCGACCGGGCGCATAGCTTCAAAATTCTCCCACCAGTGGCTAGCAGGGCCTCCGAGGTGGTAGGCAGCGTAAGTAACCTTGTCGGCTTCGGCTATGTTGGCAGAATGTAGCTTGTGGGTAATGCTGCGAAGCCAGTCATCCGCGTCGAGGGGTTCGACGAAATGGTTAAACTTTGGTGGGTACAGCTTGATAAAGTCATTGATTGACACCAAGTCATTTCGCGGGTGGTGTGCAGTGTTCTGCTCAATCCGCTCTAGCAGGCGGTTAGTCTCACGCTTGTTTCTTTCCGCCTCCAGCATTACTTCGGCCAGAGACGGCGGGTGAGGCAGATTTTCACCCCTAGCTGCACTGGCTTCCCCCTGCTCCGAGGTAGCAGGGTTGCTGCGGGTGTTGACCATCCTAGGAGAAAACAAGACAATGGTTTAGATAAGGATGGCTCAAACTTAGCAAGGAAGTGCAGTATGTAATGGATAACACGGAATGCAGAGATGTTCATCCGTATGTCATGGTAATATAAGACTGCCATATATATACCAACGGTCATACACATCATACATAGTTACTACAAGCCCAGGCTATAGTACAACTATGATGAAATACGTTACATCTCATCGGAGGCACTCCAAGCTCCTATACATTATTTGTCTACACCTCCAGAATTGATTACACACCAAGTCATATTCCACAAGTCACGCAGGACAGTGGAGATACAACTATTACAACACTAGTGATACTACTACTAACTCAGACAGCTCCGTAGTAGTCCTCATAGAAGTCACCTCCATAGCCTGGAAGTTCAACGTGACCATCCGGGAACAAACGGTCCTGAGGAGCCTGTGGACCATAGGGACTAGGATGAGGTCTTGGACCAACAAAAGGTGGCCTGCGGGGACCACGGGGTGGGGTGATGCCTCCCACATCACACCAATCCACCATGTCTGGCAGAGCAGATCTCACAGGATACAGATCCCTTGTATCCATACATCCAGCTTGCACCGCAGGTGCAAACCGAGTCAATGTGGCCCAATGATCAGCACGGGTATTGAAAAGCTCCAGCCTCAAGGCCCGATTCTCTCGGTCCTTATCTTCGAGCATCTCGGTAGTGGTACGAGTTAATGAGTCCTCCTGAGTGGAGTCAGCATAGATAGCCTGAAGATACCCTTGCGCTCCCGGAAGTGAAGCTGGCATGTAACATAAGTCGGTGTTCCGAAGCAGGCCAGTCCGGACTCGCATGATGGTCATCATGGAATAAGCAGCATCCAGCATAGCCATCTCAACAGTAACCCCGAGTCCATAGGAACAGTGAAGGGGCTCGGTAGATCCAGGATAAGAAGGAAATATCCTCATGGTGCAGAAATATTGGCTTTGATTAAAGTCTTGGAATTGCTCTTCGACGGTGTATTCGGGATACCAACGGTAACCCCTCTCGATCATTACCCAGACTAACATAGCAGTATGACCGGGCACGTAGAGGCACCGGGTCAGGCGAACCACTTGGTTTTGAGCACGGTTGGCCATTCTGAAAGCACAACCACAATGCAAAGACATTAGAATTCCTAGGGAAAATTGGACAGCATAACAGCTGTAAATGCTCAGAAAAAGATTTGAGACATCCACAACAGTTTGCAATACCACTCAACAACATCATATCAAGGTTCTGATCCAATTAGCAACATACTAAAAGTAGGAGAAACTGTACTGAGGCTTGTAACAACAATCCTATAAGCTACTATGGATTAGTAACACGTGAACCTGATAGAAGGAGAGAGCCTAGTCCTTAACCCATGTTGAATGAAAAGAGAATGACTCAGATCAGAGGGCATAGGGTAAAGGAGTAAAAGAGCCTTACGTTCCCTCCCACAATCAATTCCCCTACATATAACTAAAGCATTTCTAGACTCGACATCGACCAGTTTGGCTCGACGAACCTACAAGCAGTCCGGCTCTGATACCAACGCTGTCAGGACCCCGATTCCAAGCCACATCGATCTAGCCGGTAACACCTCATATCACTTTGCGGCCTCACACACGGTATTCCATGGGTGTCGCCTTACCATGGCCCGGGCCCGTTTGCGCCTTTTGGCTCACGTATATGATAGTGTCGCTAGCATCCATATGACAGAGAACCCGGGCCGACATGACTAGTCGTGAACCCAAAGCGGCACAAACCTATGGAGACAGGCATACATGAATCACATCGAGCATGTCGGTCATCAGCGAGTGATTTCAGGCTGTAGCACTGGGCTAACAGGACTCTGGGGAAACCCGGGCTGTAGCAGGCTAGGCAGGACTCCGGATATCACCGCGTGACATTTCCCCAAAGGGACAGACATAGGAACGAAGTGAAACACATGTCGGCCAGTCAAGTGTCCTGAGCAGTAGTGCTGGGCTAGCAGGACTCCGGTGAACCGGGCTGTAGCAGACTACTATGGCTCGAGGAACACTAGACTACATTTCCCCAAAAGAAAGGTTGCCAAGGATAAACAACTAGGTTGTCGGATCCCACTCATACCAAGCATTTCAATCATACACACAATATGCCGGATATGAGTACATACAACATGGCATCACAACAAAACTCTACAACTCAAGTACTTTATTTAAAGGCTCCAGGGAGCCATACATATCATGTTCATACAGATAGTGGTCACATGACCCGACACTCAAGTCATACAATCATACAAGCACATGCGAAAGCAACTAGTCTGAGTACAGACTCTAGAAAGAAAGAAGGCTTCTCGAAGCCTGTCTATCTACATAGGGCCCTCCATGGCCGGGATCACCACCTGGGTGGCTAGTCACTCGTCTACATCAAGGTCTACATAAAACCCATCGGAGGGGGCGGTGTTGTCGTCTGAAAACAATAAATAAGCAAACATGAGTACAAGGTACTCAGCAAGTCTTACATCAGAACCTAATATACATGCTCATTCTCAAGAAGGTGGTGGGGTTATTGCAGCAAGCCAGCTTTGACTCTTGGCTAAGCTATCCTACGAAACTCCACTAGTAAAATAGTTTTCGCACATGAGTCCACTACTCACCAACACAATACTCCATCGGGGATCCTCCCTCGTTATCCTACGAGAGGGCCATCCTCGGTACTCACACTTATCTTCAGACTTTTAATAGTATCCATTTAACTTGTCTATGAACTGTATAGGCAACCAAGTAGTCCTTTACCGCGGACGCGGCTATTCAAATAGTTTTATACCCTGCAGGGGTGTACTTCTTCATACACACTTTCACCACTTACCGCCATTTACATGACATGTACTTGGCAACCTTCAAGCGGAAGCCCAGCGAGGGTGTCGGCCACGGCCTACCTAAACACTTAAGTCTCTAGTCCAGGTTTATCGCCTATCCAGGTTCCATCCACAAGGAGTCCGGCCGAGGTTTCCACATACGGCCCCGAACGATGTGAACAGGGTCCCGAGACGCCAAACGGGCGCCCGGCATACTCGGCCACGGTGTATCTACTGCAACATAGCCCACCCCTAGGGTCAGCGCTACGCACGGCCGCCAACACATAACCTACAAACACCAGAAACTATTTGCAACTCCTGGACAGAGTACTAGGGTGATTAAGAAGCCGAGAGGGTCCATTGGTTTTGGGCCCAATGTATGGTAGTAACTGCATCTTAAATCACACATACAGATCTCAGTTCTTATGGACGGCCTCAATGAAACAACCCACGATGTACTCCTACATGGCGTCTCATCGATACCTTTACCAAAACATGTTCAACACATCCCTCATATTACCGACATAAACATATCACTCTAGCCCATCACCCAGATGAACCAGACCTGACACAACTCTAAGCATAGCAGGCATAGCAAGGTAGGAATCACATACATGGCTCAATCAACTCCTACACATGCTAGTGGGTTTCATCTAATTACTGTGGCAATGACAGGTCATGCAGAGGATAAGGATTCAGCTACCGTAGCACACAGCAGTTTGAATCGCGTTGTCTTAATGCAGTAATCAAGAGCAGAAGCGAGAACATGGGTTTGTATCGGGATGATCAATGGGTTGCTTGCCTGTTGTAGTGGTAGTAGGGTACTGCCCTTCATACGGATACTCGGGGTTATCCTTGGAGGCAGAACCTACCACGAAAGACACACCGAACATAATCAACACATGGCAATATGCAACAATATGATGCATGCTATGACATGGCAAGTTTAAAGTGTCTTGGCCTCATGCAAGCTAAAACATAAGGGGATGAACTCATTTGAATCAAAGATCCAATTATTAGCTCATTAAACATGGCTTTATTAGTGCATTACCTTATTCTGCTTAAACAGCAAGGTTAACTTGTTTTGTCATGCATGAAACCATTACAGATGGATAGATTGAATTTTTCTGATTATTTTTCATATATAAATCTTTGCATTTGGAGCTATGGTTGATTTTCTATGATTTTTAGAAGTTTTGACAATTTTCTGGAATTTTCTATTAAAGAATAAATCCAGTAATTGAATTAATGCGTCAGCACTGTGTCACTGTGACGTCAGCGGGTCAAAGGCGCCATCCCAGGTCAAACCTGACTGGTGGGCCCCTTCTGTCAGTCTCTCAGCTAACTAACAGAGTTGGTTAGTGTTTGATTAGCACTAAACTGGGTTAGTTAGGCTCTGGGCCCACATGTCAGTGAGAGAGGGTTAGTTAACGACGTCATTAACCTCTAACAGAGTGATTAACTCTAATTTAAACTAATCTAAATTAGTTAGGAGCTAGCCCCACCTATCAGTGTCTCAGGCGGAGTCAAACCGGGGTCAAACCCCTGGTCAGCGGTGTTAATCCCGCCGGCGTTGAGTCGCCAGCGAGGCCGAGACGGCGGAGGGCTTCGGAAATCGCCCACAGGCGACCAAATCAACCGTGGTTTGGTCCTACGCGTAGCTGGGGCTCGCGCGCATCTAGTGGGGCAAGTGGGAGGAGCTGGGGTGGAGCGAACTCGCCGGAATCGAGCTCGTGGCGGCGGCCGGAGCTCGGCCGTTGGTGGTTTTGCTGCTGCAGCAAGCTAGGGGGGAAACGGATGTTTTAGCGAGGCGCTACGAGGTGCGGTGAGTGTGTTAGGCACCCGCGCTTGACCAAATGGCCACCGGAGTGACGCCGGCGTCGAGCTCGCACGGCGGCGTGCTACGGTGAGAAAGGGGGTGACGTCTACGGCGAGCAAACGAAGCAGGGAAGAGGGGGGATCGATAGAGGAGCTCACGGTGGTTGCAGAGCGCGTCTCAGCGGGCTCGGGGAAGGTCGGACGTCGTCGGGGCATTGCCAGCGATCTCGGCGGACCGAGGAAGAAGAAGGCGTCGGGGAGGCGCTTGGAGGCATCCGGTGTCGCGTGAGTCGATGAGGAGGTCGAGGACGGCAGCGCGGAGCTAACAAGCTTGTCGGAGGGGCGAGGGGGTGGCTCTGGTGACGACTACAGCGAACGGCAGCGAGGATCGCGCTCGGCCATCGCGGGAGAGGGTGAGGGAGACGAGGGGGAGAGTGAGGGAGGAAGAGAGGGGGACGTGGGGGTCGGCGTGGCACCCCTGGACGTCTCCAGGGCGTCGGCTGAACGAGGAGGTGGCCGGCGTGTGGCCGTGGGCGCCGGCCACGCGGTCCTCGTCCTCCTGGCGGGAGGAGGAGGACGACTGGCATGGCCAGTCGGCTGGGCCGAGCCAGGTGGGCTGGACCAGCACAGGTGAGGCCCAGGTGGTTTCCCTCTCTTTTTTTTGATTTGTTTCTGTTTTCTATTTTTTCTGCAACTGTTGGGCTTTAAAAAAAATACTAAAACGTTTCCAGAAATCCTGAAAATAATTGTGGGCTCTGTTTAGAATATTTCCAACAACAAACATTTATTTCCAGAATTATTTGAGCATTTAAATTATTTTATAGCATTTAAATGCCCAAAATCAAATACTTATGGTTTAATTCAATGACCTTCTGTTGACCTAGAAAATTGTGCACCAACTTTTCGAGAGGTTCTAACCCAAGACAAAGAGAGTGAACTTTTTAGAAGGGCATTTCAGGTTCATTGAAAATAATTTTAGTAAACCCTAGTTGTTTCCAGGGGGGTGTTGGGGGTTCTGTCTTCCCCATTTCAAATTTAAGAGGAAATTAAACATGATGCACACTCTAATGCTTGAACTAACTAGGGTGTGACAAGGAGGTCTATTGTTCCGGTGCCATAAAAATCAACAAATTTGAAGGCACAAATCCGAAGGTGGTGAACGGTCAAAGAATCAAACATTATATCTCAGGTTATCCTATAAATGTTGAAACCAATGTTATTGAAACTGTAACCCCGGATGAATACATAAGGGACACTTTCCGGAACGTTTCAGACTCCGAAAAGGAATAGGTATGTGGTACGGTAAGTAAACCGACTCCAAAACAGTTCTAATGGCAATTTTTCTCCATTTTGGAATATTTAGAAAAATAGAAAAATAAGAAGCAGTCCGGGAAGGACACGAGGACTCCACGAGGGTGGAGAGCGCGCCCTACCCCCTGGGCGTGCCCCCTACCTTGTGGGCACCTCATGTGCTCTCCGGACTCCGTTTTCTTGCATGTTACGTATTTTGGTCAGTCAAAAATCATTATTTAGTCTCCTGAAGGTTTTGACCTCCGTATCACGCAAATATCTCATGTCTTTGTTTCAAGCTGTCCTGCTGCAGATTAGAGCAACATGTCGTCCCAGGATTCGGAAGGAGAAAGCTATGTGGCTGATTACCTTGCAGATCCTAAGGTCTATGGGGATGTGGAGCATTGTGGTTGGACTACGGAAGAAGAAGAGGACTATGAACCCAAGGGAAGGGAGGAGACGAGCTCAGAAGAAGATGAAGTACCATTACCTCAACCTGGGGACATGCATGTGGAGTTCAAAAAGTCAAGCCTTCCGGATAGAGTAAAGAAACCTAAGCTCGAGTTTATCCCTTTTTGCCTCTTGCAGGAAAACAAGCAGGAACTATGCAAAAAGATACTGAGCCTGGAGCAGGAGATCGATGACCTAAGGGACCAAAATTCTGTCCTCAAGCGCAAATTAAGGAAGAAGCCTACACCATCAACAAAACCATCACCTTCTTCACCAACAAAGAAGAACTGAGCATCGGGTATGGGCACTCCCCTTGGCAACTGCCAAGCTTGGGGGAGTGCCCCGGTATCATATCACCATCACTTTTATCTTTATCGTTTTTCTTAGTACGATCCTTTTGATAATATCTTGATCTAGTAGAATAAAGTTTTGGTATGATCTAGTTTTGAGTTTTGCTTTATGATCCCTCTATGTAATCGAGTCCGTGAGCTTTATAATAAATATTAGTGTTGAGTCAAGGGCTTGATGATTTTGCTATGATCTTGAGGGAATAAAATAAAAGAGAAGAAATAGAAAGAAACAAACAGATCATATGGATCTTATGGAGAGTAATGAGCTCACATATAAAGAGTATGATGATTAAAAGTTGTTGAGAGTTGACAAACATAGTTTTGGTCATCATTGCAATTAATAGGAAGTAATAAAGAAAGAGAGGTCTTCACATATAAATACACTATCTTGGACATCTTTTATGATTGTGAGCACTCATTAAAATATGACATGCTAAAGAGTTGACGTTGGACTAGGAAGACAACGTAATGGGTTATGTTTTCTTACATCTGAGATAAATTATATTGTCATGGATCATCCAACATGATTGAGCTTTCCTTTCCCCTCATGCTAGTCAAATTCTTTGCACCAAGTAGAGATACTACTTGTGCTTCCAAATACCCTTAATCCCAGTTTTTCCATGAGAGTCCACCATATCTACCTATGGATTGAGTAAGATCCTTCAAGTAAGTTGTCATCGGTGCAAGGAATAAAAATGGCTCTCTAAATATGTATGATTGATTGGTGTGGAGGAAATAAGCTTTATACGATCTTGTGATGTGGAAGAAATAAAAGTGACAGACTGCATAATAAAGGTCTATATCACAAGTGGAAATATAAAGTGACGTTCTTTCGCATTAAGATTTTGTGCATCCAACCCTAAAAGCGCATGATAACCTCTGCTTCCCTCTGCGAAGGGCCTATCTTTTACTTTTATCGCCTACCTTATGCAAAAGTCATGGTGATCTTCACCTTTCCTTTTTAGATTTTATCTTTTGGCAAGCACAATATATTGGAAAGATCCTGGTATATATGGCTAATTAGATGTGAGTTTTCATAAACTATTATTGTTGACATTACCCTTGAGGGAAAATGTTGGGAGGAAAAACTATAAGCCCCTATCTTTCTCTGTGTCCGATTAAAACTCCATACCCATAAGTATTGCATGAGTGTTAGCAATTGTGAAAGACTATATGATAGTTGAGTATGTGGACTTGCTGAAAAGCTCTTATATTGACTCTTTCCTATGTTATGATAAATTGCAATTGCTTCAATGACTGAGATTATAGTTTGTTAGTTTTCAATGAAGTTTATGATTCATACTTGAAATTGTGATTGAATTGTTACTCTAGCATAAGAGATCATATGACAATAATTATATAATCTGCTGTTCTAAGAATGATCATGATGCCCTCATGTCCACATTTTATTTTTATCGACACCATTATCTCTAAACATGTGGACATATTTTTCGATTTCGGCTTTCGCTTGAGGACAAGCGAGGTCTAAGCTTGGGGCAGTTGATACGTCCATTTTGCATTATGCTTTTATATCGATATTTATTGCATTGTGTGCTGTTATTACACATTATGTCACAATATTTATGCATATTCTCTCTTATTTTACAAGGTTTACATAAAGACGGAGAATGCCGGCAGCTGGGATTCTGGGCTGGAAAAGGAGCAAATATTAGAGACCTATTCTGCACAGCTCCAAAAGTCATGAAACTTCATGAAAGTTATTTTCAGAATATGTAAAAAATACTGAGTGCAAGAAGTACCAGAGGGGGGCCACTTACCAGCCATGAGGGTGGGGGGCACGCCCTACCCCCCTGGGCGCGCCCCCTGCCTCGTAGGCCCCCTGGTGGCCCTCCGATGCCATCTTCTGCTATATGGAGTCTTTCGTTGAGAGAAAAATCATAAGCAAGCTTTTGGGACGACACTCCGCCGCCATGAGGCGGAACCAATCTAGGGCTCTGGCGGAGCTGTTCTGCCGGGGACACTTGCCTCCAGGAGGGGGAAATCATCGCCATCGTCATCACCAACGCTCCTCTCATCGGGAGGGGGCCAATATCCATCAACATCTTCACCAGCACCATCTCCTTTCAAAACCCTAGTTCATCTCTTGTATCCAATTCTTGTCTCTAAGTCTGGGATTGGTACCTGTAGGTTGCTAGTAGTGTTGATTACTCCTCGTAGTTGATGCTAGTTGGTTTATTTGGTGGAAGATCATATGTTCAGATCCTATATGGATATAAATACCCCTCTGATTATGAACATGAATATGCTTTTTGAGTAGTTATGTTTGTTCCTGAGGACATGGGAGAAGTCTTGCTATTAGTAGTCATGTCAATTTGGTATTCGTTCGATATTTTGATGAGATGTATGTTGTCTCTCCTCTAGTGGTGTTATGTGAACGTCGACTACATGGCACTTCACCATTATTTGGGCCTAGAGGAAGGCATTGGGAAGTAATAAGTAGATGATGGGTTGCTAGAGTGACAGAATCTTAAACCCTAGTTTATGCCTTGCTTTGTAAGGGGCTGATTTGGATCCATCTGTTTCATGCTATGGTTTGGTTTACCTTAATACTTCTGTTGTAGTTGCGGATGCTTGCAATGGGGGTTAATCATAAGTGGGATGCTTGTCCAAGTAAGGACAACACCCAAGCACCGGTCCACCCACATATCAAATTATCAAAGTACCGTACGCGAATCATATGAACGTGATGAAAACTAGCTTGACGATAATTCCCATGTGTCCTCGGGAGCGCTTTCTTCTATATAAGAGTTTGTCCAAGCTTGTCCTTTGCTAAAAAAGGATTGGTCCACCTTGCTGCACTTTATTTACTTTTGTTACTTGTTGCTCGTTACAAATTATCTTATCACAGAACTATCTGTTACCTATAATTTTAGTGCTTGCAGAGAATACCTTGCTGAAAACTGCTTATCATTTCCTTCCGCTCCTCGTTGGGTTTGACACTCTTACTTATCGAAAGGACTACGATAGATCCCCTATACTTGTGGGTCACCAGGAATTGATCACGAAGGGCTTCTACATCAACACCATAGCCTCTCCAATGATGTGTGAGTAGTTTACCTCAGACCTTCGGGTCCATAGTTATTAGCTAGATGGCTTCTTCTCTTTCTCTCTCTTTGGATCTCAATACAAAGTTCTCCTCGATTCTCTTGGAGATCTATTCGATGTAATCTTCTTTTGCGGTGTGTTTGTCGAGATCCGATGAATTGTGGGTTTATGATCAAGATTATCAATGAAAAATATTTGAATGTTCTCTGAATTCTTTTATGTATGATTGGTTATCTTTGCAAGTCTCTTCGAATTATCAGTTTGGTTTGTCCTACTAGATTGATCTTTCTTGCAATGGGAGAAGTGCTTAGCTTTGGGTTCAATCTTGCGGTGCTCGATCCCAGTGACAGTAGGGGAAGCGACATGTATTGTATTGTTGCCATCGAGGATAAAAAGATGGGGTTTATATCATATTGCATGAGTTTATCCCACTACATCATGTCATCTTGCTTAAAGTGTTACTCCATTCTTATGAACTTAATACTCTAGATGCATGCTGGATAGCGGTCGATGTGTGGATTAATAGTAGTAGATGCAGGCAGGAGTCGGTCTACTTGTCACGGACGTGATCCCTATATACATAATCATACCTAGAAATTCTCATAACTATGCTCAATTCTATCAATTGCTCGACAGTAATTTGTTCACCCACCGTAATACTTATGCTATCTTGAGAGAAGCCACTAGTGAAACCTGTCACATCCCTAGCTTCTGGTAATGCTCTAGGTTAGCTTCATGTGTGCATCATGTTTAAATTCTGAAACTTGAACTGAGGAATTTTGGAAGCCTCAAAAACTTAAATAAAAGAGGGGCAAAAACCCTAGAAATCTCATCCATTGCTCCAAAATGCTCTTCTTAAATGTTTGATAATTTTTGGTAAGGGTTCTGGTCCCAACCAAAATATTGAACATTTTTAAGGAATTATTTTTGGGACTTTGGATTTAATTCATTAGCTATTTGAATTTGAATTATATTCATATAATTAGAATATAATTTAAATACCCCTGAAATATTTTATAAGCTTTTGGATAAGTCCATCTAGCAGTATAAAATATTCAGAGGAGTTTTGGCATTGTTTGAATTATTTTTAAATTCAAAACAGTGGCAAAACAGATTAAATAAAAGAAAACAGAACAAAAATAGAAAACAGTAAATAAAAAAAGAGAGAAGGAACTACCTGTCGCTCACCTGTGCTGGCCCAGCCCCCCCTGTGCAGCCCACCTGCGCGGCCCAGCCCACCTGGCCCCCCTTCTCCTGTCTTCTTCCCGTGCCAGCGCACGAAGCAGCTCGGTGGCGAGCACCGCCGTCGCGCTTGGCCACCTCCTGCCTGGTTGCCTCCCTCCTCAATGCGCCTGGAGACGCCACGACACCCCTGGCCTCTCTCTCTCTCACCCTGGAACCCTCCCGCTCACTCCCTCGTCCCCATCTCTCCTCTATTCCCTCTCTCTCGCCCGGACCGAACAGAGCCGCTGCCACCGACGAGCACCACCGCAGCCATCGCCTCTCCCTCGCCCCCTCGAGCAGCCCAGAAGCTCCGCCGCATCTTCCTCGTCCTCTCCACCGAGTTACACGGCGCCGGGGGCCCTGCATCATCACCATCTTCGTCATCTTCGTCGCCGGCCGTCGGAGATCCCCTTCGCCGCTGCGCACGCTCCGGTGCTTCCCCGAGCACGCCGAAGCCACCCCTGCATCCGCCGTGAGCTCCTCTACCGACCCCCCCTTCTCCCATGTCCATTAGCTCGTCGTATCCGTTGTTTCCGTCGAGAACGAGACCTCACCGTTGCCGGACTTGTCGCCGTCGTCGTTTTGGTTCACCTCCGTCCAAACCGAGCACGCAGACGTACTCAGAGCACTCCCAGGAGCCCGTAGCGCCCACCAACCCCTCCTCCCATGCACCATAGCGCCAAACCCACCGTTGCCTGAACTCCGGCCGCCGCCACGAGCTCGACTCCGGCGAGCCCGCTCCACCCCAGCTCCTCCCACTTGCACTACCAGACGCGCGCGGCCCCCAGCTACGCGTAGGACCAATCCGCCGTCCAAATGGTCGCCTGTGGGCGAAACCCGACGCGCTCCGCCGCCACTGACCTCGCCGGCGACGAGCCGTCGGCCTAACCCCGGTCTAGTTAACCACTAATGACCCTGCTAACAGCCCTATCTCTCACTGACATATGGGCCCCACGCCCTTAACTAACCACGGTTAACCCCTGTTTAGTTTAAGTTAACCACAGTGGCCCCACGCGTCGGAGTTGACCTAGCTAATGTGGCCGTTGACCGGTCCCACCTGTCAGTGAGCTAAGCAGCCCTGTGACACTGACGTGTGGCCCCCACACGTCAGGTTTGACCTGGGCGCCCAGTTGACCCTGCTGACGTCACTGTGACGTGGGGCTGACGCAATAAGTATTTTCTGGATTTATTATTATTTAGGAAATTTCAGAAAATTGTATAAACTTTAATAAATCATAGAAAATTAACCGTAACTCCAAATTAAATAATTTATATATGAAAAATTATCAGAAAAATTCACGGAATCCATCTGTACCATTTTCATGCATGTTAGAACAACTTATAGGTGCTGTTTAGCACAAATCAATTAAATGGCATTTGAATAATCACATATGGAGTTTGAATTTGAATTTTATATTCAAACCAACTTCATTTAATCTGTTGCTAGTTGCATTAGCTCAAAACACATTCATATTGCCATGTAATGAGCATGCATCATATTGTGCATTGCATTGATTGTGTTCCTTTCTGTGTTGCCGGTATTTGTCCCCTCTCGATAGACGCGATACCGATGATGTGATCGTTGACACTGATGAAGACTCAATGTTATCTTCAGAAGTGCCAGGCAAGCAAAACCCCCTTGTTCATTCCGATAAAACCCCACTCTCTCGCTCCTTCTCTCTTTTACTGCATTAGGACAACACCGATTCAACTGTTACATGCTGCGGTAGTTGAACCCCTTTATCCTCTGCATGACCTGTCATTGCCACAGTAAATAGATGAAACCCACTAGCATGAGTAGGAGTTGTTTGAGCCCTGTTGTGCCTACTCATTCATGTTTGTTTGTCATGCCTGCTACTGCTTAGAGTTGAGTCAGGTCTGATTCATCGGGGATGAATCAGAGGCGTGTGAACATGTCCTACTGTGTGTGAGCTAAGTGTGTGAACACGATTTGGTAAAGGTAGCGGTGAGAGGCCATGTAGGAGTACATGGTGGGTTGTCTCATTGAAGCCGTCCTCAGGAACTGAGTTCTGTGTTTGTGATCCATGATTCAGCTACTACCACGCATTGGGCCCGAAACCAATGGACCCTCTCGGCTTCTTGATCACCCTTGTCCTCTGTCCAGGAGTTGCAAGTAGTTTCTGGTGTTTGTAGTATGCTGGAGGCCGTGCGCAGCGCTGACCGTAGGGGTGGGCTGTGATGCGGTAGGCACGTGGCACGGTGTACCGGGCGCCCGTTTGGTGTCTCGGGAACCCTGTTCACATCGTTTGGGGCTGTGAGCGAAACTCCGGCCGGATCTCCTCATGGATGGAACCCGAATAGGCGATAAACCTGGACTAGAGACTTGAGTGTTTAGGCAGACCGTGGCCGACACCCACGTTGGGCTTCCGCTTGAAGGTTGCCGAGTACATGTCGTGTAAACGGCGGTAAGTGGTGAGAGCGTGTGTGAAGAAGTACACCCCTGCAGGGTTAATATGATCTATTCGAATAGCCGTATCCGCGGAAAAGGACTTCTGGGTTGCTTATATCAGTTCATAGACAAGTGAAAGTGGATACTCTAAAATACGCAAGATAAGCGTGAGTGCTATGGATGGCGTTCTCGTAGGGAGACGGAAGCGGATCCATAGTGGTGTATTGATATGGTGAATATGTGGACTCGTGTGCGCCACCTCAAAAGAGTTACTTGCAGTCATAGTTCAGGATAGCCACCGAGTCAAAGCTGGCATGCTGCAGTTAAACCCCACCACCCCTTTGTTGATAATGAAGCATATGTAGTTAGTTCTGATGTAAGTCTTGCTGGGTACATTTGTACTCACGTTTGCCTATTTATGTTTTTGCAGAGAGACTTCGGTCTCGCTAGTAGTTCCGCGTGGACTTCGGCGTTTAGCTTGATACCTCAGCTACGATCTTGTGCCCTCGGCAGGATCTGATAGATAGTCAGGCTTCTCAGCCTTTTTCATTTATAGATGTCTGTACTCAGACATGATAGCTTCCGTTTGTGCTTTGACTTGTATGCTCTGAGTGTTGGGTCATGAGACCCATGTTTGTAATATCTCGCTCCTCGGAGCCTATTGAATAAACTACTTGAGGCGTAGAGTCATTTTGTGATGCCATGTTGTATTGCACATATCGAGCATATTGTGTGTATGTTATTGAAATGCTTGGTATGTGTGGGATCTGACCATCTAGTTGTTTATCTTTAGTAGCCTCTCTTACCGGGAAATGTCTCCTAGTGTTTCCACTGAGCCACGGTAGCTTGCTACTGCTCCGGAACACTTAGGCTGGCCGACATGTGTCCTTCTTCGTTCCTGTGTCTGTCCCTTCGGGGAAATGTCACGCATTGAGTACCGGAGTCCTGTTAGCCCGCTACAGCCCGGTTTACCGGAGTCCTGCTAGCCCAGTGCTACAGCCCGGACCCACTTGCTGATGACCGACACGTTCGAAGCTGGGTCATGGATGCCTGTCCTTGTAAGTCTGTGCCACTTTGGGTTTACGACTAGTCATGTCAGCCCGGGCTCCTTATCATATGGATGCTAGCGACACTATCATATACGTGAGCCAAAAGACGCAAACGGTCCCGGGCAGAGGTAAGGCGACACCCGTGGGGATACCGTGCGTGAGGCCGCAAAGTGATATGAGGTGTTACCGGCTAGATCGATGTGACATCGAGTCGGGGTCCTGACAAAACCTATGGCCCCCAGGTCTATTCTCCATCATATAAGTTTCCAATCTTTCTTATTTTGCAATCTTTACTTTCAATTTATATCATAATATACCAAAAAAATATTTATCTTATTATTATTATCTCTATCAGATCTCACTCTTGCAAGTGGTCATGAAGGGATTGACAACCCCTTTATCACGTTGGTTGCGAGGTTCTTATTTGTTTGTGTAGGTACGAGGTGACTCACGCGTGGTCTCCTACTGGATTGATACCTTAGTTCTCAAAAACTGAGGAAAATACTTATGCTGCTTTGCTGCATCACCCTTTCCTCTTCAAGGGAAGACCAATGCATGCTCAAGAGGTAGCAAGAAGGATTGAAAGTGTGTTATATCGACTAGAGGGGGGTGAATAGGCGATTTTTATGAAAGTCTTCAAAACATGGAAGTTTCGAAGACAAACGATAGAAATAATCCTATTACCATGCAGCGGAAGGTAGACTACACTAGGCAAACCATAGTCAAGTATTCAATGAAGCGAAAGCACAATGACTAATAGCAGCAATGTAGTGAGGATCAGGTAGGAAGATATTATGAAGCCAAACAGAACATGCAGTCACTCAGTGAAGACAAAAGATAGTGCACTCATACAATGACTTCACAAGGACCAACGGTAAGTAAAGGGAAGGGAAGGATGAAACCAGTGACTCGTTGAAGACAATGATTTGTTGAACAAGTTCTAGTTGCTGTGACAACTATACGTCTGGTTAGGGCGGCTAGGTATTTAATCCTGAGGACACACAGTCCCGGACACCCAGTCATGAACACGCAGCTCAGGACACCCAGTCCTCACCGTATTCCCCTTGAGCTAAGGTCACACAGACCTCGCCCAATCACTCTGGTAAGTATTCAAGGTAAACTCCCAAACCTTCACAGACTTCGTTCACCGGCGATCCACAATGTCTCTTGGATGCTCAGAACGCGACGCCTAACCGGCTGGAGGATTCACAGTCCTCAAGTGTAATAAGTCTTCAGATCACACAGACAAGAAGACTTAAGTGATGCCTAACACTCTTTGGCTCTGGGTGGTTAGGGCTTTATCCTCACAAGGAATTCTCTCTCAAAGGCTTCGAGGTGGGTTGCTCTCAAACGACAAAAGCCGTATTCTAACTCTGAGCAGCCAACCATTTATGGTTGTAGGGGGTGGGCTATTTATAGCCACTAGGCAATCCGACCTGATTTGTCCGAAATGACCCTGGGTCACTAAGGAACTGACACGTGTTCCAACGGTCAGATTTCAAACTCACACGGCAACTTTACTTGGGCTACAAGCAAAGCTGACTTGTCTGACTCTGGACAAGATTCGCTCTCATAGTCTTCACTCGAAGACATAGGTTTTGGTTAAGCATCACTTCAGTCATTCTGACTGGTTCTCTTGGACCCCACTTAATAGTACGGTGGTTCCTATGACTCAACAGAGAAGAAAAAGAACTACGAAAGATCTAAGTCTTCGAGCGCCATAGGCTTCATGCGATGTCTTCTCTTGGCATAGTCTTCAATGAGAATATCTTCATAAACCACCTTTGACATCAATGTCTTCATACATTTTTAGGGGTCATCTTTGGTAGGAAAACCAAATCACTGAGGGACTTCTACCTGTGTTATCCTGCAATTCTCACAAACACATTAGTCCCTCAACTAGGTTTGTCGTCAATACTCCAAAACCAACTAGGGGTGGCACTAGATGCACTTACAATCTCCCCCTTTTTGGTGATTGATGACAAACTAGTTGAAGTTTTCAACGGGGAATATAATATGTGAAATTGTAAGAGGATAGGGAATTGTCTTCATAAGCTGTGAGGGCTCCCCCTGAAGATGTGCATATAAGTAATTTGCTTTTGGAATGCAAATGCACATGGTAGGTTGTGATTGTGGAGATCCTCTTCAACTTATGATGACAATCCACTATGCATGTGAAGGTATGTGAAGATAATGACATGCATAATGGAAAATGGACATCTGCAAAATGATCTAAGTGCGGAATTTATCATCGCACATGCGGAATTTATCATCGCATCACAAAGTGGCAAATAAGTAGCAAACGACCATCGAGTTTAAGTGTTACAAGTCAATGAACCAAATTTATCAAAATGAGAGTTGTAAACACTAGGCAAAACATAAAGCAACCGCCCATATGGACCCCACTTGAAGACTATCAAACTCATATGCTTCTCCCCCTTTTGTCAGTAAGGACCAAAAAGGTTTGAAGACATAGAGCATCTACTCGTTCCCATGAAGAGTAGGTGAAGCAGCAGGGTCATCGGTGGTGTTCGGCGGTGCAGAAGAACTTGGAGCAGTGTCGAAGCGTGCTGAAGGAGGTGGCGGTGAAGTAGCATCGTCTTCATCCTCGATCACTCTGGCATTCACAGTTGCAGCAGAGGAAGAGAAATCAAAGTCTTCAAGAGATGGAGTTCGTCGCAGCACTGCCCTTCGAGGAGGTGTGGAGTCAAACTTGAAGCGTTCAGAGAAGCCATCCTCTTGAATATCATCTTCAAAGCACATAAGTGTCGTCCCTTTCCATGTGCGTCGAGAGGTTTCATGTGCAACAAAGGCATTCTTGGTGGCAAGATTGCGAATGCGGTTAACATCCACCAAGAGGCTTTGCATTTGGCGCTTTAGCCAGTCATGATGCCTATCCTGTTTCTGATGAAGAGCCACCAGAGGCTCTCGGTCGTTGAGAACACGAGTGCTCTTCTTGGGTCGTTGGGCAATTGTGCTATCGGTGGCTTCAGTAAGAGCAGGATGTGGTGCACATGTAGTTCCGTCCAAAGGATACACACGAGTGACTACTTCAACTCCTTCAATGTTCTGAGAAAAACTTTGATGCTCCGCATTCTGAAGACTTAGAGGTTCCTTGGAAGGCTCAGGATAAATGGCTTCAACAGACATATCCACATCAGGCAGAAAGATCCGATGATTGCAAGCAGATGGCTGATATGAGATAGCGGAGTGGAGTTTAATCAGCCGCATTATCCATGGAGCGTAGAACTTCAAGCCAAAAAGATCAGAGCCTGATGCAGCAAGTTGGCGGATGAAGAATTCCTGTGCATTGAAGCATTTGCCATGAAGAATATAGACGACCAAAGTCTTCATTGCACCTTCCAGCTTGGCATGTGGAGAATGTCCTTTGATAGGCCAGAGAGTTCGCCTTATGATGTGATAAATAGTCCTTGGGAGATACTCAAGGCCTTCAACGAGGAACTCCTTAGGATAGGCAGCATCTTGTGGCAATGGCTTCATCATGCTGAGCATCTGACTCGTGTTTGGTTCAGGCTTCTGAAAGATGCTCTCCATAGCTTCACTGTGAAGGTGACAACCAGGTTCGTAGAGATTGCCAGGAGTGGGCAGACCAGTGAGCTCAATGATATCAAAGGCTTTGGCTTCGTGATGAACATTTCCTGTCATCCACTCCAGGACCCAAGTCTTCGGATCTCTGTTGTACCCATGGATGTGAAGTGTGGCATAGAATTGGAGCAGCAAATCTTCATTCCAGTGCTCTTGGTCGGTGACAAACGGCAGCAATCCAACCTCTTTGAAGCAATCCAGAGCTTCTTCCAGACAGGGCAGACCAGCTACTGCTTCAATGTCAAGACGCTTATGTGGGAAGATGCGACCTTGATTGTATAGAATGCATGAGTAATAGCTTCGCTGCGGATAGCTCCAAAACCGATCAGAAGATATTCTTTCCCTTGAGTAGGGGTTCCTGGAGCTATTGAAGAAAGTGTTGTCTGCTTTGAAGCCATTGACACTGAAGGATCCAGGTGCTGATGTAGGACCTGGAAACCTGGGCAATCTTGGGATTGACTTCTGTACCTGAGGCCTATGCTCAACATGATAGTCGAACTGAGGACCAGCAGCAGGCGCAGGAACAGAAGTAGTGGGATCAGTGGCTTCGCTGACTTCTGGTGCTTGGGTTGGTGAAGGCTCCACATTGGCTTCAGTCATGACAGCGTCAGTGGCGTCGGTGGCAGCCTCAGAATTCTCAACCTCCACTTGATGAGCTGGAGGGTCGGTCACAGTCACGTTCTCCTCGAGAAGAGCTTCTTGGTGAGACGGGGTGTAGCAGCGCTTGGGGTTTCTTCTTCATCGGCTGATGCAGCCGGAATGTCTTCAGCAACTTTAGCTTCAGACTCAGAGACTGGAGGCCTTGGTCCTTTGCGAAGCCTGCGTAACGCTGGCGACACCTGTGGAGTTGGAGTTGGCTGGGCCTCAAAGTCTTCTTCCTCTTGTGCTTGTGGGTGATCAGCCCATGATGCATCCTGAGCAATTGGTGTTGTCATAGGACGACCAATGTTGATGAGCTCGCTGTGCGTTAGCACAGGCGATGATACCTGTTGGTTCTCGAGCTGAGGAAGAACTGCATCATCTTCAACATGGTCATGGTGACCAATGTCTTTAGCAGCGATGGGATCAGCTGCTGGAAAGTCTTCAGCTTCATGAGCCTTTGTGAAAGCAGGCTCATGGACAGTCAGTTGGCGCTCCTGAGGTTCAGCGTCAGGGCGAACCATGGAGATGGGTTCAACAATCAAGGGCTCTGTGGGAGTAGCCCGTTCCTTCTTGGTCTTCTGCTTCTTCTTGGAGGGGGTAGTAGCAGAGGCTTCAGGATGTTTCCTCTTCCTGGCTTCAGCCTCAGTAGTCCTCGTCTTCTTCAGCTCTGAATCAGTTGACCGGGACTTTGGCTTCGAGCCAGTCATGCTAGTTGGGAAGACAATGGGATCTGCTTCCTGCCTTGGTGCGTCGGGTTCGGCCATAGCGGGCTTCTTCTTCTTCTTTGCAGCCATCCTGGGGTCGATGCCAGGACGCCCAAGGGCCTTGCGCTTCTCAGCCTCATTGTAGGCTTGCACACATTTCTCAGCCAGGCTCTTCATGCGCTCACGAGAACCTTGAGCTTCTTCATGCTTCTTGAGAAAGGCTTCTTTAAGCTCGTGCAGCATGATCTTGAAGTTCTTGACCTCTTGCACGCTGAGCTTGGCCATATGCTTCTTGAACTGAGCTTTCTCAAAGTCAATCTTCTGCTTCAGTTCGACGATGCGCTGAGCTAGAGCTAGCTCTGAAGCAATGGCGCCATGGAAGGCGACACTAAGACCAATGGGAAGTTGCAGGTCTTCAAAGCTGAGGTTGGGCGTTTCAAACCACTCATCAATGAAGTCATGGATGATTGCTGTCACATCCCTAGTTCTGGCCTGTCCTATGCTTGCTTCCATGTGTGCATCATGTTTAAAGTTCATGAAATTTGAAATGGGGATGACCAAGCCCTAGCACCAAAGCAATGCAAATAGGTTCAACTTCAAAATATTTTCAAAGAACCCAAATTGGTTTGCAAAAATGTTCATGATTAATGGAAAAGGGTGAAAACCATTTCCAGAGATGATGGATATTTTTTCCAAGACATTTTTGGATTTTTGAGTAAACCATATTGTATTTGAATTGGGGCATTTAAATACTGTTAATATTTTTAAATGCTCCAACAATTCCGAAAATAGTTGAGGGCCTCTGTGATAATTCAGTTAATGCCCACAATTATTTTCAGGATTTACTAAAATGATTTGGTATTATTACTAAATCAAAACAAATAGCAAAAACTAGAAAACAGAAAGAATTAGAAAAAGGAGAGAGAGAAACCTACCTGGGCCAGCTCCTCCAGCCACTTACCTGGTGCCACCACCGGCCCAGCACGGCCCAGCCCACCGCCGGTTCCCCCCCTGTCGCCTTCCTCCTCGCGCCAGTAGGCACAGGCGCGTGGCCGACGCACGCCGGCGCTCGCCCTGGCCACCTCCTACTTGCCGCTCCACCTCGACGCCTGGACGCCTCTG
>NC_057794.1:363299586-363335955 GCF_018294505.1 Triticum aestivum
CTCTCACATGCACGGCCGAACGCCGCCGCCGCCGTTCGCCATAGCCGTAGCCGTAGCCATCCTCGAGCCTCTCCGACACGCCCACGAGCTCCGCCTCGTCCCTCTCTTCCTCCTCACCGAGCCGCCCGATGGCGGAAGCCCCTGGATGCCGCTAGCCCCGCCGTTCCCCTCCTCGGCCACCGAGGACCGTCGTCGTCGATTTGCCGTCGTTGCCGCCTCCCCGAGCTCGTCGTCTGCTCCAACCGACTACCCGTGAGCTCCTCTTCCTCCTCCCCCTTCCCGTTCTCGCTCTCGAGCACCACAGCAACTGCACCGAGTTTGGCCGAAACCCGCCGCCGCCTATGACCGCCGCCGACGTGCCTCCGGCCACCTAGTGGCCCGGCTGTCGTGCTCAACTTTCTCCCCGCGCTGCGTAGAGCATGTAGGTGCCTCGCACGAGCCTCCCCGGCCACCGTAGCGTCAACCCCGAGCTCGCCCGAGCTCCGGCGACCGCCACGGTCGACGCCGATGACGACTCCGACCATCTTAGGCCCAACTGCTGCCACTACTCGACGCGGACGAGCGCCCGCGTCACGTAGACGCCCTCCGCCGGCCGTTTGGTCGCCGGAGACACAAACCCGAGGCTCGCCACCGCGGCTGGCCTCGCCGGCGTCAAGCCGCCGGTGGGTTTGACCCCACTGACCCGGGATTTGACCCTGTTTGACTTCCCCAGGGTCACTGACAGGTGGGCCCGGCCCCTGCTAACTTTTGGTTAAATTAATAACTAATTTTAGTTAAGCCACTGACTCACTTACATGCGGGCCCCGCCCGGCTAACCAAGTTAGTTAGGGTTAATTTTAATTAGGTTAGTTAGTCCAGACACTGACACGCAGGGCCCACAGGTCAGTTTGACCTGGACGGCGCCCGTTGACCTGCTGATGTCACTATGAGGTCATGCTGACGCAATAATTTCTTTCTGGAATTTAAATAAATCTTAAATGATTTATTATTTTCAGAAAATGTCCAAAACTTCTAAAATTCATAGAAATTCAACCGTAACTCCAAATGAAATAAATTATATATGAAAAATTATCAGAAAAATTCAAGGATCCCATCTGTACCATTTTCATGCATGTTTGAACAATGTTTGTCCTCTGTTTTGTACAAAACAAATAAAGGGCATTTAAATAATCATATATGGAGCTGGAGTTTGAATCATGTATTCAAACCAACTTCATTTAAATCATAGCTAGGTGCATTAGCCCAAAACACATTCATATTGCCATGTCATAGCATGCATCATATTGTGCATTGCATTGATCGTGTTTCTTTTGTGTTTGTGGGTGTTGTTCCCCCTCGGTAGACGTTGTTCCGACGTTGTGATCGTTGACACTGATGAAGACTCAATGCTATCTTCAGAAGTTCCAGGCAAGCAAAACCCCCTTGTTCATTCCGATACAATCCCACGCTCTCGCTCCTGCTCTCTTTTACTGCATTAGGACAACACCGATTCAACTGTTACATGCTGCGGTAGTTGAACCCCTTTATCCTCTGCATGACCTGTCATTGCCACAGTAAATAGATGAAACCCACTAGCATGAGTAGGAGTTGTTTGAGCCCTCATGTGCCTACTCATTCATGCTTGCTTGTCATGCCTGCTACTGCTTAGAGTTGAGTCAGGTCTGATTCATCGGGGAGGAATCAGAGGCATGTGAACATGTCCTACTGTTGAGAGCTAAGTGTGTGAACACGATTTGGTAAAGGTAGCGGTGAGAGGCCATGTAGGAGTACATGGTGGGTTGTCTCATTGCAGCCGTCCTCAGGAACTAAGTTCTGTGTTTGTGATCCATGAACAGTTACTACCACACATTGGGTTCCGGTAACTCGACCCCTCTCGACTTATTAATCAACATGATCTCTGTCCAGGAGTTGCAACTAGTTTCTGGTGTTTGTAGGTAGTGTTAGTAGTCTACCAAGTGGCACCCGTACAGGTGGGCTTGGGACAGACTAGGCACAGTGGCACGGTGTACCAAGTGGCACCCGGATGGTGGGCTTGGGAACCCTTCTCACATCGTTTGGGGCCGTGAGCGACACCCCGGCCGGATCTCCTTGCTGATGGAACCCGAATAGGCGATAAACCTGGACGAGAGACTTGTATGGTTAGTCAGGTCGTGGCCGACTCCCTCGCCCGGCTTCCGCTTGAAGGTTGCCGAGGTACATGACGTGTACAGGGCGATAAGTGGCGAAAGCGTGTGTGAAGAAGTACACCCCTGCAGGGTTATCATTATCTATTCGAATAGCCGGATTCCTCGGATATGGAAACTTGGACCCCTTGCATAGTTCATAGACAAGTGAAAGTGGATACTCTAAAATACGCAAGATAAGTGTGAGTGCTATGGATGGCGTTCTCGTAAGGAGACGGGAGCGGATCCACAGTGGTGTATTGATATGGTGAATATGTGGACTCGTGTGCGCCACCTCAAAAGAGTTACTTGCAGTCGTAGATCAGGATAGCCACCGAGTCAAAGCTGGCTTGCTGCAGTTAAACCCCACCATCCCCTTGTTGATAATGATGCATATGTAGTTAGTTCTGATGTAAGTCTTGCTGGGTACATTTGTACTCACGATTGCCTATTTTATGTTTTTGCAGAGAGACTTCAGTCTCACTAGTAATTCCGTGTGGACTTCGACGTTTAGCTTGTTACCTCAGCTACGATCTTGTGCCCTCGGCAGGATCTGGTAGATAGTCAGGCTTTCAGCCTTTTTCATTTATAGATGTCTGTACTCAGACATGATAGCTTCCGCTTGTGCTTTGACTTGTATGCTCTGAATGTTGGGTCATGAGACCTATGTTTGTAATATCCCGCTCCTCGGAGCCTAATGAATAAATACTTGAGTTGTAGAGTCATGTTGTGATGCCATGTTGTATTTGCACATATCGAGCATATTGTGTGTATGTTATTGAAATGCTTGGTATGTGTGGGATCTGACTATCTAGTTGTTTATCTTTAGTAGCCTCTCTTACCGGGAAATGTCTCCTAGTGTTTCCACCGAGCCATGGTAGCTTGCTACTGCTCCGGAACACTTAGGCTGGCCGGCATGTGTCCTTCTTCGTTCCTGTGTCTATCCCTTCGGGGAAATGTCACGCGATGAATACCGGAGTCCTGTTAGCCCGCTACAGCCCGGTTCACTGGAGTCCTGCTAGCCCAGTGCTACAGCCTGGATTCACTCGCTGATGACCGACACGTTCGATGCTGGGTCATGGATGCCTGTCCCTGTAAGTTAGTGCCACTTTGGGTTCACGACTAGCCATGTCAGCCCGGGTTCTTTGTCATATGGATGCTAGCGACACTATCATATACGTGAGCCAAAAGGCGCAAACGGTCCCGGGCCAGGTAAGGTGGCACCCGTGGGAATACCGTGCGTGAGGCCACAAAGTGATATGATGTGTTACATGCTAGTTCGGTGTGATTTAGGATCGGGGTCCTGACAGCTTTGGTATCAGAGCTTGACTGCCTGTAGGATTACCAAGCCAAACTGGTCGAAGTTGAGTCAAGAAATTCTTTAGTTATATAAGGGAATTGATTGTGGGATGGAACGTAAGGCTCTTTTACTCCTTATACCTCATGCCCTTCTGATCTGAGTCATCTTATCTTTCCTACGGGGATTAAGAGCTAGGCTATCTCTTCTTTCTATCAGGATCACGTGTTACTAATCCGTAGACTTATAGAACTGTTGGACTTAAGCCTCTGTTCAGTTTCTACTACTTCCGTACGTTAACTGTTGATCTCGAAACCTTGATATTGTGCTTTCGAGTGGTTATGCCACCATTTTTGTGAATGTCTCAAGTCTTTTCTGAGCATTTACAGCCGTTACGCTGTCCGAGTCATCCCAGGTTTCTAAATAGTCTGATGCATTTGCAAATCCTTTCTTTCCGTTCCCGATGTCCTTATGGCCAGATTAACCACACTAGACGGTGAGTTGAGGTACTCTGTTGCCTCGACATTTATGTTGGAGTTATTATTATGACCCTAGGTGTCTTAGGGGATCATCTAGTAGTCTAGCCATGTTTTGTGATCCCAATGTGATGATTCTGGCCATCATTCTCGAGAGCATCCCGTGATGCCACTTAGTAGTAGGTATTCTATTCCTGGGTTTTCGAACCAAGATTCACCCTACTTACTTCGTGTTGATAGTGTTGCTAGTTCCTTAGGTTATTAGTAACCTTTGCATTAGTCCTCGAGGTCCGTGGTATATCCTTCTTCCAAATACCATGAACCACTTACGGCAGAAGTTTGTTGGATCAAAAGATCACAACAGGAGTGCTCTCGATGGGTTCTCCATTCTATATTGTGACTCTGCCAGTTCAACCTGTTTGCATAGGTTATCCGGAAGAAACATGTTGAGCTTTGCTTGACATACTAATCTATGCATCCACAACTCAGAAAGATATATGTTCCTTTGAGTTGTCCCTCTCTGTAGTTGTATTTCGATCCTTGTCTGTCAGTTGATAGTCAAGTTTATGTCGTGCATTCGTGTTCATCGATGCCCGTTATTCTTGTGGTCCGTCAAGCCATTCCATTCAGGATGACTAGGAGAAACAAGCTCCAGTACCTCATCCATATTCAGGATTGGGTCAAAGCAGTTGTACTCCGCAGATCAAATACTAATCCAGTTTTTGTTCTGTTCCACCCTGGAGTGTTACCATCTTTATATTAAGGTTATCATGGGAATGGCACACCATCCTATGAATTCTTGATTTAGTGATACTCTCGCCATCATTATTCATTCCTCGGTTTCGTGTTTTCGCAACCGGAATGCCGACAAGTGAACTATGATGTGTGAAGTCAATACTCCTAGCAACCGTGTTGCTTGGTAGTTAAAGGACAATAATTTCATTCTTAGTGTGTTGGTTCTTGAATCATCATTCTAAGATAGATTGTGCTACCTAGTCCTTATTGTTGGTGCACCTTTCGATTAGTGAGTTAGGATTTCGTCAATCCCTCGCTCTTTGATCATATCATCTTGCCCTGAAAAGCAAGATTGTTCTCGAGCTTAGTAACATATCGGTGGTTTGTGATTTTCCGAATATCTTCTCGAAAGTATTACCAGGTTGTCACCTGACCGCTATGTTGAGTTCGTGATCAAGATGGTCTCCTATTTACCACCCCTTCTCCAAGAATCTGTGTGGGATACCCCTGAGCTAGTTGGTCAAGCTAAACAACAACTTGGAGAGTTGGAAGATAAAAGCTTGTCCGACTTAGTTCATGTTAAGGGATATATTTGTGTGTGTGTGTGTGTGTGTGTGTGTTGAAGAAAGATGATATCCTCATCAATTGGTCCTTGTGATCAATTGTTGGATCTATTATCTTACCCAAACCTTTGATTGAGTATGGGCTATCGTCAAATCAAATCAGAACCAACGATATTCGTAATGTTGTCTTACTCGTGGTTTTTCCTCGAGCATACACCATTATACTCTTTGGTCTGACCAATGCTATCACCGTGTTCACTTAACTATGGAATTCCTTTTAAAAGGGAACCCGGATGAATTGTTGTTGAGCCCATTGACAACATCCTTATCTCCTCCATGATTTTGTTGAACATTAAGCTAGTGTTGGAAACTTGTGTAAGCATTTTCTTCATGCCCCGTTTATGAAGTATATGTTTGGATGAAAGAAGTGACTTCCTTTGATTCACGTGCATTTAATGTAAGTTGCCGTCGTGAATTCGAGAAAGTTTGTTTTTGCTCCTCTGGAATCATCCCAGGTCAGTCATGCATGTGCGAAGTATTCTATGGTCTGATAGACTGATCATCTTCATTCCCTATGTATCCCTAGCACACCAAGCCACTTATTGATTTGTTCAAGGAAAAGGAGTTGCTGTGCAAATACTAGTTCATGCACAAGCTTCCTATATCCTCAATGATGGTTCCCTACCAGAACTCGGTAGTGTTTTATTGTAAGACTACCATGTGATCATGTTTGTCTGAGGCAGCGTGTTCACACATGTGTAGCAGAACCAGCTCATGTTTTGGAGCTTGCTATCGTAGTTCATTTCCCGAGAATCTCGCAACGTCATTTCGTCGATTTGTGTTGCAAACTTTCATTTTTCTTCCTAGACTCGATGAGTTTGGAATATCCTGACACCAACCAGATCTGAATCTCAGGCAGATATGATGGTTGGAACATTTCCCAAGAACTATAATATTGGTCCCTCGATAACCGGTAAAGTGGATGTCGTGGCCAACACACCCAGCCGGAAGACCTATTATTGTAGTATCTTGTTTGAGGAAGTTGGCCACCTCCCCATAAGGATTTCGTAGGATTTACCTCCGTAACTGTTCCTTATGGATTCTATTGCTCCCGAAGTCCGACCTTTACTTGATGTTCTAGTTATCAAACCATATCTATGAATGGGATACACTAGCACGTCAAGGAGAACATTAGAAGCCGAGTGCTAAATGTCTCTCGGTCGATCATGCAGATTTTGGTTCCTTGGCCTCGCTAAGGTGAAATCTGAGAAAGTGTTATCCTCCTTTGCATCTGCATCGTCCATTGCTATTCATCATGGTAGTATGTTGTGTTGTCAGCACCCTTGACACGGATGTTGATAAAACCCTGATGATTGTGGAAATGCTCAAGTTCTTGAGAGCACGCACAAGCGCTACGTGTTATCATCGGCACTAACTGGGATTCCTCTCAGTTTCCTCGGCAATGCTATGACCTTTTCAAACAGTGAATTCACTCTCTATTATTGGGTTCTTCCCCAGTTACCAGAATCATTCCCAGCATTTGCATTTTTGTTCCCAGCTTGCACCACCAATGTGCCATTCTACCATGGGTCTCTTCCATTTCCGGTGGTAAGCAAATTCATCCATTACATTGTCTTCAACAAGGTAATCCACATCATCCAAGTCCGAGTATGTCATTCTACCGAACTCCTCCTAATGATCGATTTTGATTTGCCTTAAGCTGGTATAAAGAATTTCAGTGATCTCTGAATCAAAGGTAATTCTTTTCGCCACTTAAGGGGAAATTTCTACGAATCACCCTCCTCCAAGATGTCTTGTTATGGTATCATGGCAATTCAACTCCTCGCTACGTTGACAACCGCTCACCACCTTCTCAAGCGTGAAATTGTTGTCTACCTAGTGAACCCTCGTCATCTGTCTCACTCCATTTCTTCAGATCTATGCTTCGTGTCTCAGCTCGAGAGATGTGTCAATGTCTCATCCCATGAGTTGATCCTGAGTTGTTCGATCTTCGAGGAGATCGATCCTTCTAGAGTTTTCCTTTCCTCTTCTTGTCATGATTAGCTGAAGTTCTCAGAGGAAGACGTCGAGACAATGATGGTGATCAAATCAACGTTCTTTTGAAGTGCCCCCTGGATCGTGAAGATTTCGTTAGTTGCGTTTTCCCCTTCATCTTACCCTACGCCTGAATCTCGGGACGATATTCTTGTTTAGTGGGGGTGAGTTGTCACATCCCTAGTTCTGGCCTGACCTATGCTTGCTTCCATGTGTGCATCATGTTTAAAGTTCATGAATTTGAAATGGGGATGACCAAGCCCTAGCACCAAAGCAATGCAAATAGGTTCAACTTCAAAATATTTTCAAAGAACCCAAATTGGTTTGCAAAAATGTTCATGATTAATGGAAAAGGGTGAAAACCATTTCCAGAGATGATGGATATTTTTCCAAGACATTTTTGGATTTTTGAGTAAACCATATTGTATTTGAATTGGGACATTTAAATACTGTTAATATTTTTAAATGCTCCAACAATTCTGAAAATAGTTGAGGGCCTCTGTGATAATTCAGTTAATGCCCACAATTATTTTCAGGATTTATTAAAATGATTTGGTATTATTACTAAATCAAAACAAATAGCAAAAACTAGAAAACAGAAAGAATTAGAAAAAGGAGAGAGAGAAACCTACCTGGGCCAGCTCCTCCAGCCACTTACCTGGCGCCACCACCGGCCCAGCACGGCCCAGCCCACCGCCGCTTCCCCCATGTCGCCTTCCTCCTCGCGCCAGTAGGCACAGGCGCGTGGCCGACGCACGCCGGCGCTCGCCCCGGCCACCTCCTGCTTGCCGCTCCACCTCGACGCCTGGACGCCTCTGGGAGACGCCACGCACCCCCCCTCGACCCTCTCTCACTCTCCTGTATCTCTCCCTCCGTCCCTATCCCCCTCTGCTCGCTCTCACACGCACGGCCGAACGCCGCCGCCGCCGTTCGCCATAGCCGTAGCCGTAGCCATCCTCGAGCCTCTCCGACACGCCCACGAGCTCCGCCTCGTCCCTCTCTTCCTCCTCACCGAGCCGCCCGACGGCGGAAGCCCCTGGATGCCGCTAGCCCTGCCGTTCCCCTCCTCGGCCACCGAGGACCATCGCCGTCGATTTGCCGTCGTTGCCGCCTCCCCGAGCTCGCCGTCTGCTCCAACCGACTCCCCGTGAGCTCCTCTTCCTCCTCCCCCTTCCCGTTCTCGCTCTCGAGCACCACAGCAACTGCACCGAGTTCAGCCGAAACCCACCGCCGCCTATGACCGCCGCCGACGTGCCTCCGGCCACCTAGTGGCCCGGCTGTCGTGCTCAACTTTCTCCCCACGCTGCGTAGAGCATGTAGGTGCCTCGCACGAGCCTCCCCGGCCACCGTAGCGTCAACCCCGAGCTCGCCCGAGCTCCGGCGACCGCCACGGTCGACGCCGGTGACGACTCCGACCATCTCTAGGCCCAACCGCTGCCACTACTCGACGCGGACGAGCGCCCGCGTCATGTAGACGCCCTCCGCCGGCCGTTTGGTCGCCGGAGACACAAACCCGAGGCTCGCCACCGCGGCTGGACTCGCCGGCGTCAAGCCGCCGGTGGGTTTGACCCCCACTGACCCGGGATTTGACCCTGTTTGACTTCCCCAGGGTCACTGACAGGTGGGCCCGGCCCCTGCTAACTTTTGGTTAAATTAATAACTAATTTTAGTTAAGCCACTGACTCACTGACATGCGGGCCCCGCCCGGCTAACCAAGTTAGTTAGGGTTAATTTTAATTAGGTTAGTTAGTCCAGACACTGACACGCAGGGCCCACAGGTCAGTTTGACCTGGATGGCGCCCGTTGACCTGCTGACGTCACTATGAGGTCATGCTGACGCAATAATTCCTTTCTGGATTTAAATAAATCTTAAATGATTTATTATTTTCAGAAAATGTCCAAAACTTCTAAAATTCATAGAAATTCAACCGTAACTCCAAATGAAATAAATTATATATGAAAAATTATCAGAAAAATTCAAGGATCCCATCTGTACCATTTTCATGCATGTTTGAACAATGTTTGTCCTCTGTTTTGGACAAAACAAATAAAGGGCATTTAAATAATCATATATGGAGCTGGAGTTTGAATCATGTATTCAAACCAACTTCATTTAAATCATAGCTAGATGCATTAGCCCAAAACACATTCATATTGCCATGTCATAGCATGCATCATATTGTGCATTGCATTGATCGTGTTTCTTTTGTGTTTGCCGGTGTTGTTCCCCCTCGGTAGACGTTGTTCCGACGTTGTGATCGTTGACACTGATGAAGACTCAATGCTATCTTCAGAAGTGCCAGGCAAGCAAAACCCCCTTGTTCATTCCGATACAATCCCACGCTCTCGCTCCTGCTCTCTTTTACTGCATTAGGACAACACCGATTCAACTGTTACATGCTGCGGTAGTTGAACCCCTTTATCCTCTGCATGACCTGTCATTGCCACAGTAAATAGATGAAACCCACTAGCATGAGTAGGAGTTGTTTGAGCCCTGATGTGCCTACTCATTCATGTTTGCTTGTCATGCCTGCTACTGCTTAGAGTTGAGTCAGGTCTGATTCATCGGGGAGGAATCAGAGGCGTGTGAACATGTCCTACTGTTGAGAGCTAAGTGTGTGAACACGATTTGGTAAAGGTAGCGGTGAGAGGCCATGTAGGAGTACATGGTGGGTTGTCTCATTGCAGCCGTCCTCAGGAACTGAGTTCTGTGTTTGTGATCCATGAACAGTTACTACCACACATTGGGTTCCGGTAACTCGACCCCTCTCGACTTATTAATCAACATGATCTCTGTCCAGGAGTTGCAACTAGTTTCTGGTGTTTGTAGGTAGTGTTAGTAGTCTACCAAGTGGCACCCGTACAGGTGGGCTTGGGACAGACTAGGCACAGTGGCACGGTGTACCAAGTGGCACCCGGATGGTGGGCTTGGGAACCCTTCTCACATCGTTTGGGGCCGTGAGCGACACCCCGGCCGGATCTCCTTGCTGATGGAACCCGAATAGGCGATAAACCTGGACGAGAGACTTGTATGGTTAGTCAGGTCGTGGCCGAGTCTCTCGCCCGGCTTCCACTTGAAGGTTGCCGAGGTAAATGACGTGTACAGGGCGATAAGTGGCGAAAGCGTGTGTGAAGAAGTACACCCCTGCAGGGTTATCATTATCTATTCGAATAGCCGGATTCATCGGATATGGAAACTTGGACCCCTTGCATAGTTCATAGACAAGTGAAAGTGGATACTCTAAAATACGCAAGATAAGCGTGAGTGCTATGGATGGCGTTCTCGTAAGGAGACGGGAGCGGATCCATAGTGGTGTATTGATATGGTGAATATGTGGACTCGTGTGCGCCACCTCAAAAGAGTTACTTGCAGTCGTAGATCAGGATAGCCACCGAGTCAAAGCTGGCTTGCTGCAGTTAAACCCCACCATCTCCTTGTTGATAATGATGCATATGTAGTTAGTTCTGATGTAAGTCTTGCTGGGTACATTTGTACTCACGTTTGCCTATTTTATGCTTTTGCAGAGAGACTTCAGTCTCACTAGTAATTCCACGTGGACTTCGACGTTTAGCTTGTTACCTCAGCTACGATCTTGTGCCCTCGGCAGGATCTGGTAGATAGTCAGGCTTTCAGCCTTTTTCATTTATAGATGTCTATACTCAGACATGATAGCTTCCGCTTGTGCTTTGACTTGTATGCTCTGAATGTTGGGTCATGAGACCTATGTTTGTAATATCCCGCTCCTCGGAGCCTAATGAATAAATACTTGAGTTGTAGAGTCATGCTGTGATGCCATGTTGTATTTGCACATATCGAGCATATTGTGTGTATGTTATTGAAATGCTTGGTATGTGTGGGATCTGACTATCTAGTTGTTTATCTTTAGTAGCCTCTCTTACCGGGAAATGTCTCCTAGTGTTTCCACCGAGCCATGGTAGCTTGCTACTGCTCCGGAACACTTAGGCTGGCCGGCATGTGTCCTTCATTCCTGTGTCTGTCCCTTCGGGGAAATGTCACGTGATGAATACCGGAGTCCTGTTAGCCTGCTACAGCCCGGTTCACCGGAGTCCTGCTAGCCCAGTGCTACAGCCTGGATTCACTCGCTGATGACCGACACGTTCGATGCTGGGTCATGGATGCCTGTCCCTGTAAGTTAGTGCCACTTTGGGTTCATGACTAGCCATGTCAGCCCGGGTTCTTTGTCATATGGATGCTAGCGACACTATCATATACGTGAGCCAAAAGGCGCAAACGGTCCCGGGCCAGGTAAGGTGGCACCCGTGGGAATACCGTGCGTGAGGCCGCAAAGTGATATGATGTGTTACATGCTAGATCGGTGTGACTTAGGATCGGGGTCCTGACAATTGCCATGTCAAAGAGGGGCAAATTGTTGAAGATTTCTGCTTCTTCTTTGCTCTTGATCAATTGCTCAAGAGCGTCATCTGCAAGATCTTCATCACTGGACAGATCAATGGCATCGTTGCGCAGAATAGCAGCAGCTGTCAGTTCTTGGCCAGTGTGTGGCAGAGGCATCTTGACCTTATGGGGCTTGGAGATGTGTGACAAATCTTTAGACTGCACACTATCTTCAGGAGGAGCAGTAGCCAGTGGCTTCGCCCATGAGATTTTTGGTGTAGAGGCAGGCTTTGAAGCTTTTGGCTGCTTCAGTTTCTTTGGCTTCGGTGCTGCAGGCGCTTCATCTGATTCATCGTCATCTGCAGGCGCATTCACGGCTGTCCCTTGAACCACGATATGAGTGAAGAGACCTTCCAAGTTGTAGAAGGGCCCAAGAAGATTGGGTTCAGTTTCGCGAGTTCCATCGGCACGAGGAGCAGAGGGACCAGGGTTGAAGTCTAATCCCAAAGACTTCTTGTTCTGCCTTGGCAAACTGGAAGTTGTGTTTGAACAGATTGTCGTCACGACACCATAGTAGTGATGATGGGTGTGCATCTGCAGGCTGTGGCCCACGGACCATGCAAGGATAGAAGCCTTATTCAATGGCTTCTTCTCTGGACCTGGGTTGAAGATTCTTGTATAGGATGTCTCCCCACGGTCGCTTGATGGCATTTTTCTCAGCATATTCTTGGGTCACAAACCGGTATTTGAACCATTGTTCTGCCCAATATCTTCGAATCCATTGGATTCGGGTCTTGCACTGATTGTAATCCTCTTCAGGATCTGTATTGTAAAGTTCTGAGAGGTCATCAGGCAAATCTCTTGACGTTCCCCCACGATGTTGTATGCCTCCCTTCCTTGCAGATTTCTCTGAAGCCATGAACTTTAAACTGAAAGGCTTCAATGCGTTCAAAGGCTTCAAAGGCTTTCGCTTCCTGGACAAATAGGAACTGGCTTCGGGAGAATTTATATGATGCTGTAGGAATTCTGCAAATGAATGCTTACTATGAGAACCAAGGGATTCTCCCAAGGACATGTACCTGTGACAGCATTAAGGTGCGAGGGAAGGGGAAGAGGTCATATGCATTCTCAGAAGATTTTGAAGATAAATCAGTTTAGAAGACATTGACCTCATCGTGCGAAGACATTCACTCATAGATAAGGAGTTGGTTCCAGATTTGTACGAATCCATGGATCAGTACAAGTGAGGAATCTAACTACTTTGTGAAGCATAAGTGAATATACTAGGCATATTATGAGATGCAGTATGAAAGAGATCCAACTTGTGTGAATAGAAACTGCTTGTGGTAGAAAGTGATGAAGCTATAGGATAAAAGGGCCGTAAAAAGGAAGTTTTATTTACCACACGAAGAACTGCTAGACGGAGTGGAAGAGGAGGCCGAGCAGTTTGATCGTCTGTGCCCTAATTTGGCGACGGAGGACACCTACGGCGACGGCGGAGAAGGCAATGTCCGCGGTCGGCGTGAAGACGGCGTCGAAGAGGTTGCGGCAGCGAAGTGCTTCGTCGCCGGCGTCGTCGAGAGCTAGCGGTGGCGCTAGGGTTCATGCGAGAGTGGAAGAAGAGATAATGCATGTGGTGAGGCGTGTATTTATAGGGACAGGGGCGGCTCAGTGTTATTACACAGGTGCCCCTGGCGATTCACATCCGAGGAACACGTGGCCATCATGTAGCATATCGGGGGTTGTTCCACGTCCCACACACGCCTGGATTGTCGGGTGGTCGTTCCCACTTCTCCGGGTTTCAGGTGAAGGAATGAGCATTGAAAACGGACTTAATGTTTGTCTCTGTATCTTCTGCTGACAAGGACGTAGAGAAGACATTCGACAGTTTCAATAGAATGCATATGATTTGGAGAGATAGAGTTTGAGATAGAAAGCATAGAGAGGTTAGGGTCCGATCACATTCACTTAGTTCAAAAGATTCAACACGAAGACATAGCTATAAGTGAATGTTGTAGAGGACAGAACACTAGTATATATATATATATAATCAACATAGTGAAGATAATCATGAAGACATGTTGAGATTGAAGTCAAACCAAATGTGAATACATAGCAAATGTAACGCCATGAGTGAAACACTTCAAACAGAACCTTTGGTGGTGGCGTTACCCACCGTATAGGAAGTATTAGACCCAGACACGGTGCACAATTATCGGGGCGCTCCAAAGTCAAATTCCACATTAATGTATTCACACTTAGAATGTATGTCTTTATTGATTGAAGATATACTTTACTTCGTGTGTTGCACATCTAAGTCATCAATATGCATAAGTGTTAGGATATGTGCCTGATCACAGGACATTTGAGGATTCCACGATATTTAGCTCACACCGTAACTTGCAAAATCTCTTCTCATCCAAGGGCTTGGTGAATATATCTGCCAATTGTTCTTCAGTGTTGACGTGTATGATATCAATATCTTCCTTCACAACATGATCTCTGAGAAAGTGATGACGAATTTCAATGTGCTTTGTCTTCGAGTGCTGAACTGCGTTGTTGGCAATCTTGATGGCGCTTTCGTTGTCGCGGTAGAGTAGCACTTGCTTCAGATGAATGCCATAGACTTTGAGTGTTTGCTTCATCCACAGAAGCTGAGCGCAGCAAGATCCATCAGCAATGTATTCAGATTCAGCAGTGGAGAGAGATACACAGTTCTGCTTCTTTGAAGACCAACATACAAGTGATCGTCCCAGAAAATGACATGTGCCTGATGTAGACTTGCGATCCACCTTGTCACTAGCATAATCAGCATCCGAGAATCCAACCAGATCAAACTCTGAGCCCTTTGGATACCATAATCCTAGAGTTGGGGTGTGAGCCAAATATCAAAGAATTCGCTTCACAGCTAAGTGATGCGACTCCTTTGGTGCCGCTTGGAATCGAGCACACATGCAAACACTAAGCATAATATCTGGCTTAGATGCACATAGATAAAGTAAAGAACCAATCATGGAGCGGTTTACCTTTTGATCGAACTCTTTACCATTGTCGTCGGAACCCAGATGATGTTTGGCTGGCATTGGCGTCGTGAAGCCTTTGCAGTCTTGCATACCGAACTTCTTCAGGCAATCTTTGAGATACTTCTCTTGAGATATGAAGATGCCGTTGCGTTGTTGTCGTATTTGAAGACCGAGGAAGAACTTCAGCTCTCCCATCATGGACATCTGGTATTGCTCTTGCATCATATATCCAAACTCTTCACTGTACTTCTAATTGGTGCAGCCGAAGATAATGTCATCCACATATATTTGGCACACAAATAGTTCACCATCATATGTCTTCGTGAAGAGAGTGGGGTCGGGGGAACCAGGTATGAAGCCTTTGCTCTTCAGGAAGTATTTGAGTGTGTCATACCAAGCCCGAGGGGCTTGTTTGAGGCCATACAGTGCCTTGTTGAGCTTGTATACCATGTCAGGATGTTTTGGATCTTCAAAGTCAGGCGGTTGTGCAACATACACTTCTTCTTCAATCTTGCCATTGAGAAAAGCGCTCTTCACATCCATTTGATATAGAAGTATGTTATGATGATTTGCATAGGCCAGCAGTATGCGTATGGCTTCAAGTCGAGCCACAGGAGCAAATATTTCATCAAAGTCAATTCCTTCCACTTGAGTATATCCTTGAGCAACGAGACGAGCTTTGTTTCTGACAACTTGACCATGCTCATCTTGCTTGTTGCGGTATATCCATTTGGTGCCTATTATATTGTGCTTCCGAGGATCAGGACTCTTAACTAGTTCCCATACATTATTCAGCTCAAACTGTTGAAGCTCTTCTTGCATAGCTTGAATCCATTCAGGTTCCATGAAGGCTTCTTCAACTTTCTTGGGTTCTGTTATTGAGACAAATGCGAAGTGCCCACAAAAATTTGCTAGTTGTGTTGCCCTTGAACGAGTGAGCGGACCGGGTGCATTGATGTTATCAATTATTCTCTCAATCTGCACTTCATTGGCAACACGAGGATGTACAGGGCGAAGATTTTGCTCTTGCTGATCATTGTCATTGTTAGAGGGATTGTCTTCAGGCTGAGCATTGTCTTCAGGTTGATCAGGTGCGGAGATGATAAGTTCCTCTTCAGGTTGAGCTTCAGAGGGTATGATTTCTCCAGTTCCCATTAGTTTGATTGATTCACTAGATGGAACTTCATCTAGCACGTTTGGCAGGTGCTCTCTTTGTGAACCGTTAGTCTCATCGAACCGCACATCCACTATTTCAACCACTTTATAATGAAAGAGATTGAAGACTCTGTGGGAGTGCAAATCCTTTCCATATCCAAGCATAAAACCCTCATGTGCTTTTAGTGCAAATTTTGAAGTGTGATGTGGATCCTTGATCCAGCACCTGGCGCCAAATACTCTGAAGTAACTGACATTTGGCTTCTTGCAAGTAAGGAGCTCATAAGATGTCTTGTTCAGAAGCTTGTGAAGATAAACACGATTGATTGTATGGCATGTAGTATCAATGGCTTCAGGCCAGAATTTTCTTGGAGTCTTGTATTCATCTAGCATCGTTCAGGCCATCTCAATGAGTGTTTTGTTCTTGCGTTCGACGACGCCATTCTGCTGTGGCGTGTACGGAGCAAAGAATTCATGTGTGATGCCGAAGGTATCAAGATATGTATCAAGGTCAGTATTCTTGAATTCAGTGCCATTGTCACTTCTGATGTGCTTTATCTTGGCGCCATAGTTGTTCATTGCTCGATTGGCGAAGCATCTGAAGACATCCTGCACTTCAGTCTTGTAGAGGATTATGTGCACCCAAGTATATCTAGAATAATCATCAACAATGACAAAGCCATAGAGACAAGTAGTAGTATTAGTAAGAGTTGAGTAATGAGTGGGACTGAAAAGATCCATGTGGAGCAGTTTGAAGGGTCGAGTTGTTGTCATGATTGTCTTCGAGGGATGTTTGGCCCTCGTCATCTTTCCTGCTTCACAGGCACCGCATAAGTGATCTTTCTTGACCTTGACGCCCTCGATGCCTATTACATGCTTCTTCTTTGCAAGGGTGTGGAGGTTCCTCATGCCAGCATGCCCTAGCCTCCGATGCCAGAGCCAGCATTCTGAAGCTTTTGCTAGAAGACATACGGCAAGCTGTGGTCCTGCTGAGAAATCTACCACGTACAAATCATCTTTCTGATACCCTTCAAACACTAGAGACTTGTCAGATTCCATTAGAACAAGGCAACGATATTTTCCAAACATTATGATCATGTTCAAATCGCAAAGCATTGAGACAGACATTAAGTTGAAGCCAAGGGATTCAACAAGCATGACTTTATCCATGTGTTGATCCTTTGAGATTGCAACTCTACCTAGACCCAATACCTTACTTTTACCAGTGTCAGCAAATGTGATGTGACTCTTGGCAGATGAACGTAAGGTTGAGTCCATAAGAAGGCTTCTTTTGCCAGTCATGTGATTGGTACACCCACTATCAATAATCCATTCTGAAGACGCTGGTGTCGTACCCTACAATGCAGTTAGGGGGATAGGCTTCACGAAGAGAATTGTGAAGCAAAAACATTTGACGAACCAGTGGGTTATGAAAGCTTAGATCCAGATTAGGACTACTAAGGAGAGTAGCAAGCGATTCAGGAACAAAGTACATCGTAAGACCATTCGGGCATTTGATCTTGCGCCCTACAAGATGTTTAAGGTCCCCAGCAATAGCGTCAGATGATTTTGGTTTTCTGCTGGAGACCCTTCCCTTGGCACCGCGTGCCATGAAGAAGTAGGTAGGAGCAGAGTAGTCCTTGTCATTTTCATTGGTGTCGGTGATGAAGTCATTGGCTTCAGTGTTGAAGATGGACTTGGCAACGTATGATGTAGCCAGACTTGCAACGCCAGAATCGAACTCCTCCTCAGACTCCACCTCCGCCTCCTCAGAAGTGGACTCCTCCTCTGAATCCATTTCCTTGCCAACAAACGCACATGCCTTGCCAGATGAGCTCTTCTTGTGTGATGAAGACTTTGAGGAAGACTTGGAAGAAGACTTGGAGTATTTCTTCTTCTTCTTGTCATCAGAGTCATATTCCTTGCTCTTCTTCTTCTTTTTGTTCTCATTGTCCCACTGCGGACACTCAGAGATGAAGTGGCCAGGTTTCTTGCACTTGTGACATGTTTTCTTCTTGTAGTCATGAGCAGAAGCTTCATCATTCCTTGAGCTTGATCGTGAAGACTTTCTGAAACCTTTCTTCTTGGTGAATTTTTGGAACTTCTTCACAAGCATAGCAAGTTCCTTTCCAATGTCTTCAGGATCATCAGAACTGCTGTCAGATTCTTCTTCAGATGAGGAGACAGCTTTTGCCTTCAAGGCACGAGTTCGCCCATAGTTTGGACCGTAGATATCTCTTTTCTCAGAAAGCTAAAACTCATGTGTGTTGAGCCTCTCAAGTATGTCAGACAGATCGAGTGTCTTGAAATCAGGACATTCTTGAATCATCAGGGCTAGGGTGTCAAACGAACTGTCAAGTGATCTTAGTAGTGTCTTGACGACTTCATGCTTGGTGATCTCAGTAGTGCCGAGGGCTTGAAGCTCATTTGTCATGTCAGTGAGTCGATCAAACATGAGCTGGACATTCTCATTGTCATTTCGCTTGAAGCGGTTGAAGAGGTTGCGAAGGACACTGATTCTTTGATCTCTCTGAGTTGAGACGCCTTCGTTGACCTTGGAGAGCCAGTCCTAGACTAGCTTAGATGTTTCCAAAGCACTCACGCGGCCATACTGTCCTTTGGTCAGATGACCACAGATGATATTCGTGGCAGTAGAGTCCAGTTGAACGAACTTCTTGATGTCAGCAGCAGTGACACCTTCTCTAGCCTTGGGAACGCCATTCTTGACGACATACCATAGGTCAATGTCAATGGCTTCAAGATGCATGCGCATCTTATTCTTCCAGTAGGGATATTCAGTTCCATTGAAGATGGAGCACGCAGCGGAGACTTTGATTATCCCTGCAGTCGACATAGCTAAAACTCCAGGTGGTTAAACTGAATCACACAGAACAAGGGAGTACCTCGCTCTGATACCAATTGAAAGTGCGTTATATCGACTAGAGGGGGGTGAATAGGCGATTTTTATGAAAGTTTTCAAAACGTGGAAGTTTCGAAGACAAACGATAGAAATAAACCTATTACCATGCAGCAGAAGGTAGACTACACTAGGCAAACCATAGTCAAGTATTCAATGAAGTGAAAGCACAATGACTAATAGCAGTAGTGTAGTGAGGATCAGGTAGGAAGATATTATGAAGCCAAACAGAACACGCGGTCACTCAGTGAAGACAAAAGATAGTGCACTCATACAATGACTTCACAAGGACCAACGGTAAGTAAAGGGAAGGGAAGGATGAAACCAGTGACTCGTTGAAGACAATGATTTGTTGAACAAGTTCTAGTTGCTGTGACAACTGTACGTCTGGTTAGGGCGGCTAGGTATTTAAACCTGAGGACACACAGTCCCGGACACACAGTCCTGAACACGCAGCTCAGGACACCCAGTGCTCACCGTATTCCCCTTGAGCTAAGGTCACACAGACCTCGCCCAATCACTCTGGTAAGTGTTCAAGGTAGACTCCCAAACCTTCGCAGACTTCGTTCACCAGTGATCCACAATGTCTCTTGGATGCTCAGAACGCGACGCCTAACCGGCTGGAGGATTCACAGTCCTCAAGTGTAATAAGTCCTCAGATCACACAGACAAGAAGACTTAAGTGATGCCTAATACTCTTTGGCTCTGGGTGGTTAGGGCTTTATCCTCGCAAGGAATTCTCTCTCAAAGGCTTCGAGGTGGGTTGCTCTCAAACGACAAAAGCCGTATTCTAACTCTGAGCAGCCAACCGTTTATGGTTGTAGGGGGTGTGCTATTTATAGCCACTAGGCAACCCGACCTGATTTGTCCGAAATGACCCTGGGTCACTAAGGAACTAACACGTGTTCCAACGGTCAGATTTCAAACTCACACGACAACTTTACTTGGGCTACAAGCAAAGCTGACTTGTCTGACTCTGGACAAGATTCGCTCTCATAGTCTTCACTCGAAGACATAGGTTTTGGTTAAGCATCACTTCAGTCATTCTGACTGGTTCTCTTGGACCCCACTTAACAGTACGGTGCTTCCTATGACTCAACAGAGAAGAAAAAGAACTATGAAAGATCTAAGTCTTCGAGCTCCATAGGCTTCATGCGATGTCTTCTCTTGTCATAGTCTTCAATGAGAATATCTTCATAAACCACCTTTGACATCAATGTCTTCATACATTTTTAGGGGTCATCTCTGGTAGGAAAACTGAATCACTGAGGGACTTCTACCTGTGCTATCCTGCAATTCTCACAAACACATTAGTCCCTCAACTAGGTTTGTCGTCAATACTCTAAAACCAACTAGGGGTGGCACTAGGATGCACTTACAAGGATTTCTGGCGCCGTTGCCAGGGAGATCTACGCCAAGTCAAGACGTACCAAGTACCCATCACAACTCTTATCCTTCGCATTACATTATTTGCCATTTGCCTCTCATTTTACTCTCCCCCACTTCACCCTTGTTGTTTTATTTGCCCTCTTTTCCTTCCGCCCTCTCCTTCCGTTCGCTTTTTCTTCTTTTCGCTTGTTGCTTGTGTGTTGGATTGCTTGCTTGTAACGATGGCTCAAGATAATACTGAATTGTGTGACTTTGCCAATACCAACAATAATGATTTTATTAGCACTCCAATTGCTCCTCTTACCGATGCTGAATCTTGTGAGATTAATACTGCTTTGCTGAATCTTGTCATGAAAGATCCGTTTTCTATCCTTCCTAGTGAAGATGCTGCTACCCATCTAAACAACTTTGTTGATTTGTGTGATATGCAAAAGAATAAAGATGTGGATAATGATATTGTTAAACTTAAGCTATTTCCGTTTTCGCTTAGAGATCGTGCTAAAGCTTGGTTTTCTCTTTGCCTAAAAATAGTATTGATTCTTGGAATAAGTGCAAAGATGCTTTTATCTCTAAGTATTTTGCTCCCGCTAAGATTATCTCTCTTAGAAACGATATTATGAATTTTAAGCACCTTGATCATGAACATGTTGTACAATCTTGGGAGAGGATGAAATTAATGATACGTAATTGCCCTACACATGGCTTGAACTTATGGATGATTATACAATTTTTTATGTCGGATTGAATTTTTCTTCTAGAAATCTTTTAGATTCGGCCGCGGGAGGCACTTTTATGGAAATCACTTTAGGAGAAGCTACCAAACTCCTAGATAATATTATGGTTAATTATTCTCAATGGCACACGAAAAGATCTACTAGTAAAAAAGTGCATGCAATTGAAGAAATCAATGTTTTGAGTGGAAAGATGGATGAACTTATGAAATTGTTTGCTAATAAGAGTGCTCCTACTGATCCTAATGATATTCCTTTGTCTACTTTGATTGAGAATAATAATGAATCTATGGATGTGAATTTTGTTGGTAGGAACAATTTTGGTAACAACGCGTATAGAGGTAATTTTAATTCTAGGCTGTTTCCTAGTAATTCCTCTAATAATTATGGTAATTCCTACAACAATTCTTATGGAAATTATAATAATATGCCCTCTGATTTTGAATCCAGTATTAAAGAATTTATTAGTTCACAAAAGAGTTTCAATGCTTTGATTGAAGAAAAATTACTTAAGATTGATGAGTTGGCTAGAAACATGGATATAATTTCTCTTGATGTTGATTCTTTGAAACTTAGATCTATTCCACCTAAGCATGATATCAATGAGTCTCTCAAAGCCATGAGAATTTCCATTGATGAGTGCAAAGAAAGAACTGCTAGGATGCGTGCTAAGAAAGATTGCTTTGTGAAGGCTTGTTCTTCTAGTTTTTATGAGAATAAAGATGAAGATCTAAAAGTAATTGATGTATCCCCTATTAAATCCTTGTTTTGCAATATGAATCTTGATAATGATGGGACTGGAGATGAGTCAACTTTAGTTAGAAGGCGTCCCAAAAATTCGGAGTTTTTAGATCTTGATGGAAAAATTGGTAAAAGTGGGATTGAAGATGTTAAAACTTTAAATTGAAATGAACCCACTATCTTGGATTTCAAGGAATTTAATTACGATAATTGCTCTTTGATAGATTATATTTCCCTGTTGCAATCCGTGCTAAATTCTCCTCATGCTTATAGTCAAAATAAAGCTTTTACTAAACATATCGTTGATGCTTTGATGCAATCTTATGAAGAAAAACTTGAGTTGGAAGTTTCTATCCCTAGAAAACTTTATGATGAGTGGGAACCTACAATTAAAATAAAAATTAAAGATCATGAATGCTATGCTTTGTGTGATTTGGGTGCTAGAGTTTCCACGATCCCAAAAACTTTGTGCGTTTTGCTAGGTTTCCGTGAATTTGATGATTGTTCTTTAAACTTGCACCTTGCGGATTCCACTATTAAGAAACCTATGGGAAAAATTAATGATGTTCTTATTGTTGAAAATAGGAATTATGTGCCCGTAGATTTCATTGTTCTTGATATATATTGCAATCCTTCATGTCCTATTATTCTTGGTAGACCTTTTCTTAGAACGATTGGTGCAATTATTGATATGAAGGAAGGGAATATTAGATTCCAATTTCCGTTAAGGAAAGGCATGGAACACTTCCCTAGAAATAAAATTAAGTTACCATATGAATCTATTATGAGAGCCACTTATGGATTGCCTACCAAAGATGGCAATATCTAGATCTATCCTCGCTTTTATGCCTAGCTAGGGGCGTTAAACGATAGCGCTTGTTGGGAGGCAACCCAATTTTATTTTTATTCCTTGCTTTTTTTCCTGTTTAGTAATAAATAATTTATATAGCCTCTGTTTTTGTTGTGTTTTTTGTTTATTTAGTGTTTTTTCCAAGTCAAACCGTTGGGAAGACTTGGGGAAAGTCTTTTTAATCTTGCTGTAAAAAACAGAAACTTTAGCACTCACGATAATTGCTTCCATTTTTTATTGGAAAGTGACATTTAGTTAATTATTTTTTCAGATGATTAATATATAAATTACTCACGTCCATAAATTTATTTTAGAATTTTGGGGGTTCCATAAGTATGCGTTTGATACAGATTACTACAGACTGTTCTGTTTTTGACAGATTCTGTTTTTCGTTTGTTGTTTGCTTATTTTGATGAATCTATGGCTCGTAATGGAGTTTATAAACCATTGAAAAGTTGGAATACATTAGTTTTAATACCAATATAAATAAATAAATAGTTCATTATAGTACCTTGAAGTTGTGTTTTGTTTTCTTTCGCTAACGGAGCTCACGAGATTTTCTGTTAAGTTTTGTGTTGTGAAGTTTTAAAGTTTTGGGTAAAGATTTGATGGATTATGGAACAAGGATTGGAAAGAGCCTAAGCTTGCGGATGCCCAAGGAACCCCAAGTTAAAATCCAAGTACACCAAAAATCCTAAGCATGGGTATGCCCCGGAAGGCATCCCCTCTTTTGTCTTCGTTCATCGGTAACTTTACTTGGAGCTATATTTTTATTCACCACATGATATGTGTTTGCTTGGAGCGTCTTGTATGATTTGAGTCTTTGCTTTTTATTTTACCACAATCATCCTTGCTTTACACACCTTTTGAGAGAGGCACACATGAATCGGAATTTATTAGAATACTCTATGTGCTTCACTTATATCTTTTGAGCTATATAGTTTTTGCTCTAGCGCTTCACTTATATCTTTTAGAGCACGGTGGTGGTTTTATTTTATAGAAATAATTGATCTCTCATGATTCACTTATATTATTTAGAGATTCCTTTAGAACAGCATGGTAATTTGCTTTTAGGAATAATAAAAACTTTCATATAAGTGCATTGAATATTATGAGAAGTTTGATACTTGATAATTGTTTTGAGATATGGAGATGGTGATATTAGAGTCATGCTAGTTGAGTAGTTGTGAATTTGAGAAATACTTGTGTTGAAGTTTATGATTCTCATAGCTTGCACGTATGGTAAACCGTTATGTGATGAACTCGGAGCATGATTTATTTATTGATTGTCTTCCTTATGAGTGGCGGTCGGGGACGAGTGATGGTCTTTTCCTACCAATCTATCCCCCTAGGAGCATGCGCGTAGTACTTTGTTTCAATAACTAATAGATTTTTGCAATAAGTATGTGAGTTCTTTATGACTAATGTTGAGTCCATGGATTATACGCACCCTCACCCTTCCACATTTGCTAGCCTCTCTATTACCGCACACTTTTCGCCGGTATCATACACCCACCATATACCTTCCTCAAAACAGCCACCATACCTACCTATTATGGCATTTCCATAGCCATTCCGAGATATATTGCCATGCAACTTTCCACCGTTCCGTTTGTTATGACACGCTTCATCATTGTCATATTGACATGCATGATCATGTAGTTGACATCGTATTTGTGGCAAAGCCACCGTTCATGATTCTTTCATACATGTCACTCTTGATTCATTGCATATCCTGATACACCGCCGGAGGCATTCACATAGAGTCATATTTCGTTCTAAGTTTTGAGTTGTAATTCTTGAGTTGTAAGTAAAAAGAAGTGTGATGATCATCATTATTAGAGCATTGTCCCAGTGAGGAAAGGATGATGGAGACCATGATTCCCCCACAAGTCGGGATGAGACTCTGGACGAAAAAAAGAAGAAAAGAGGCCAAAAAATAAAATAAAGAAGGCCCAAATAAAAAATAATGAGAAAAAAAGAGAGAAGGGACAATGTTACTATCCTTTTTCGACACTTGCTTCAAAGTAGCACCATGATCTTCATGACGGAGAGTCTCCTATGTTGTCACTTTTATAAACTAGTGGGAATTTTACATTATAGAACTTGGCTTATATATTCCAATGATGGGCTTCCTAAAATTTCCCTAGGTCTTCGTGAGCAACCAAGTTGGATGCACACCCACTTAGTTTCTTTTGTTGAGCTTTCATACACTTATAGCTCTAGTGCATCCGTTGCATGGCAATCCCTGCTCACTCACATTGATATCTATTGATGGGCATGTTTATAGCCCGTTAATACGCCTAGTTGATGTGAGACTATCTTCTCCTTTTTTGTCTTCTCCACAACCACCATTCTATTCCACATATAGTGCTATGTCCATGGCTCACGCTCATGTATTGCGTGAAAGTTGAAAAAGTTTGAGAACAACAAAAGTATAAAACAATTGCTTGTCTTGTCATCGGGGTTGTGCATGATTTAATATTTTGTGTGATGAAGATAGAGCATAGCTAGACTATATGATTTTGTAGGGATAACTTTCTTTGGCCATGCTATTTTGAGAAGACATGATTGCTTAGTTAGTATGCTTGAAGTATTATTATTTTATGTCAATATTAAACCTTTATCTTGAATCTTTCGGATCTGAACATTCGTGCCACAATAAAGAAAATTACAGTGAGAAATATGTTAGGACGCATTCCACACCAAAAATTATGTTTTATCATTTACCTACTCGAGGACGAGCAGGAATTAAGCTTGGGGATGCTTGATACGTCTCCAACGTATCTATAATTTTTTATTGTTCCATGCTATTATATATTATGTTTTGGATGTTTAACGGGTTTATTTATATACTTTTATATTATTTTTGGGACTAACCTATTAACAGGAGGCCCAACCCAAATTGCTGTTTTTTTGCCTATTTCAGTGTTTCACAGAAAAAGAATATCAAACGGAGTCCAAACAGAATGAAATCTTCGGGAGCGTGATTTTTGGAACAAACGTGATCCAGAGGACTTGGAGTGGACATCAAGCAATCAACGAGGAGGCCATAAGGCAGGGGGCGTGCCTACCCCCTGGGCATGTCGTCCATCCTCGTGGGCCCCTCGTGGCTCCATCGACCTACTTCTTCCTCCTATATATACCTACGTACCCTGAAAACATCAGAGGGTACCATGAAAACCTAATTCCACCGTCGCAACCTTCTGTGCCCGTGAGATCCCATCTTGGGGCCTTTTCCGGCGCTCCGCCCGAGGGGGCATTGATCACGGAGGGCTTCTACATCAACACCATAGCCTCTCCGATGATGTGTGAGTAGTTTACCTCAGACCTTCGGGTCCATAGTTATTAGCTAGATGGCTTCTTCTCTCTCTTTGGATCTCAATACAAAGTTCTCCTTGATTCTCTTGGAGATCTATTCGATGTAATCTTCTTTTGCGGTGTGTTTGTCGAGATCCGATGAATTGTGGGTTTATGATCAAGATTATCTATGAACAATATTTGAATCTTCTCTGAATTCTTTTATGTATGATTGGTTATCTTTGCAAGTCTCTTCGAATTATCAGTTTGGTTTGGCCTACTAGATTGATATTTCTTACAATGGGAGAAGTGCTTAGCTTTGGGTTCAATCTTGCGGTGCTTGATCCCAGTGACTGTAGGGGAAACGACACGTATTGTATTGTTGCCATTGAGGATAAAAAGATGGGGTTTATATCATATTGCATAAGTTTATCCTTGTACATCATGTCATCTTGCTTAAAGCGTTACTCCGTTCTTATGAACTTAATACTCTAGATGCCTGCTGGATAGCGGTCGATGTGTGGAGTAATAGTAGTAGATGCAGGCAGGAGTTGGTCTACTTGTCACGGATGTGATGCCTATATACATGATCATACCTAGATATTCTCATAACTATGCTCAATTCTATCAATTGCTCGATAGTAATTTGTTTACCCACCGTAATACTTATGCTATCTTGAGAGAAGCCACTAGTGAAACTTATGCCCCCCGGGTCTATTCTCCATCATATAAGTTTCCAATCTATCTTATTTTGAAATCTTTACTTTCAATTTATATCATAAAAATACCAAAAATATTTATCTTGTTATTATTATTATTATTATCTCTATCAAATCTCACTCTTGCAAGTGGTCGTGAAGGGATTGACAACCCCTTTATCGCGTTGGTTGCGAGGTTCTTATTTGTTTGTGTAGGTACGAGGTGACTCGTGCGTGGTCTCCTACTGGGTTGATACCTTGGTTCTCAAAAACCGAGGGAAATACTTACGCTGCTTTGCTGCATCACCCTTTCCTCTTCAAGGATAGACCAACGCATGCTCAAGAGCTAGCAGTTCGGGCCCTCTCTATGGAGGTAATACCCTACGTCCTGCTTGATTGATATTGATGAATATGTGTATCACAAGAGTTGATCTACCACGAGATCGTAATGGCTAAAACCCTAGGGGCCTAACTTGTATGGCTATGATAATGTGTCTCCTCCGGACTAAGTCCTCCGTTTTATATAGACACCGGGTGGATCTAGGGTTACACAAGTTCGGTTACAAAGAAAGGAATCCACATATTTGGTAGCCAAGCTTGCCTTACATGCCAAGGAGAGTCCCATCCGGACATGGGTGTAGTCTTCGGTCTTCGTATCTTCACAGCCCATCAGTCCGGCCCATGGCTAACAGGCCGCACACCCTAGGACCCCTTAGTACAGGACTCCCTCAGGCGCCACCGAGTTGAGAGTACTTGTGTGCGGCAGCAATCCTTGGTGGGGAGGAGCATGATGATTGAGGGAGTCCTGGATTAGGGGGTGTTCGGGTAGCTGGACTATACCTTCAGCCGGACTCCTGGATTATGAAGATACAAGATTGAAGACTTCGTCCCGTGTCCAGATGGGACTTTCCTTGGCATGGAAGGCAAGCTTGGCGATGCGGATATTCAAGATCTCCTACCATTGTAACCGACTCTGTGTAACCCTAACCCTATCCGGTGTCTATATAAACCGGAGGGTTGTAGTCCATAGGGAATCATCTCCATATACAACAATCATACCATAGGCTAGCTTCTAGGGTTTAGCCTCCTTGATCTCATGGTAGATCTACTCTTGTACTACCCATATCATCAATATTAATAAAGCAGGACGTAGGGTTTTACCTCCATCAAGAGGGCCCGAACCTGGGTAAAACATCATGTTCCCTGCCTCCTGTTACCATCCGGCCTAGACGCACAGTTCGGGACCCACTACCCGAGATCCACCGGTTTTGACACCGACATTGGTGCTTTCATTGAGAGTTCCTCTGTGTCGTCGCCTTTAGGCCCGATGGCTCCTTTGATCATCAACAACGATGTAGTCCAGGGTGAGACTTTGCTCCCTGGACAGATCTTCGTCTTCGGCGGCTTCGCTCTGCGGGCCAATTCGCTCGGACACCTGGAGCAGATCGAAAGCTACACCCCTGGCCATCAGGTCAGGTTTGGAAGCCTAAACTACACAGCTGACATCCACGGGGACTTGATCTTCGACGGATTCGAGCCACAGCCAAGCGCGCCGCACTGTCTCGATGGGCATGATATAGCTCTGCCGCCGAACAGCGCCTTGGAGGCCGCATACGCATCAGTTTCGACCATTGATTCGGAGCCTACTGCGCCGATCGAGGATCAGCGGTTGGACGCTGCCTCAAGGGCTGCGATCTCAGAGGCGATCGAGCCGAACGCTGGCCCCGCACTCTGCACTACCCGTGACTCCGAGGATTCGGACTCCTCCCCGGACTCCGAACCCCCCGTGCCCCTGCCAATCGAATCCAATTGGGCACCGATAACGGAGTTCACCGCCGCAGACATCTTTCAGCATTCACCTTTTGGCGACATCCTGAATTATCTTAAGTCTCTCTCTTTATCAGGAGAGCCCTGGCCGGACTACGGTCAGCGAGGGTGGAATACGGACGATGAGGAAATTCAAAGCCCACCCACCACCCACTTTGTAGCCACTGTCGATGATCTAACCGACATGCTTGACTTCAGCTCCAAATACATCGACGGCATGGACGACGATGTAGGAGACGAACAGGAACCAGCACCTGTAGGGCGCTAGAAGGCCACCTCATCATATGACATATATATGGTGGACACTCCAAAAGATGGAGATGGCGATGGAACAGTGGGGGATGACGCCCCCAAGAAACAGCCAAAGCGTCGGCGTCAGCGGCGCCGCTCTAAATCCTGCCAAAACAAAAACAGTGATTCCGGCACGGGAGATAATACTACACTGGATAGCGCCAAAGAACACCCACCTCAGCAAGATTCGGCACAGGAAGATGGAGAAGCCAGCCCTCATGAGAGAGGAGCAGACCGAGAGGTCGAGGATGATAACTATACGCCTCCCTCCGAAGACGAGGCAAGCCTCGATGACGACGAATTCGTCATACCATCAGACCCCACCGAACAAGAGCGTTTTAAACGCAAGCTTTTAGCCACGGCAAGCAGCCTCAAGAAAAAGCAGCAACAGCTTAGAGCTGCCCAAGATTCGCTAGCTGACAGATGGACTGAAGTCCTTGCGGCCGAAGAGTATAAACTCGAACGCCCCTCCAAGAGTTACCCGAAGCGGAGGCCGCTACCCTGATCAGAGGAGGAAGCACCTACATCACCAGCGCATGACATGGCAGACCAGCCACCTCGCGGCCGCGACAGAGAGGCCTCTCGGCCCTCCACCCAAGCCATGCCCCGACGCCGCTCAACTAAGGCACGGGAAAATGCGCCCGACCTGCGAGACATACTGGAGGATAAGGCAAGACAAACAAGATCGATCTACGGATCGTGCAGGCGCCCTACGGCACGTGACAATGATCTTCACTCCGGATACAACAAATCCGGCCGGGCCGAACACAATAGACATAGCTCTTCCGAGCTGCGTCGTGATATAGCCCAGTATAGAGGCGCCGCACACCCGCTATGCTTCACGAATGAAGTAATGGATCATAAAATCCCAGAGGGTTTCAAACCCGTAAACATTGAATCATACGATGGCACAACAGACCCGGCGGTATGGATCGAGGATTATCTCCTTCACATCCACATGGCACGCGGCGATGATCTACACGCCATCAAATACCTCCTGCTCAAACTTAAAGGACCGGCCCGGCATTGGCTTAACAGCTTGCCAGCAGACTCAATCGGTTCTTGGGAGGACCTGGAAGCCGCATTCCTCGACAACTTCCAGGGCACTTACGTGCGATCGCCGGATGCCGACGACTTAAGCCACATAATTCAGTAGCCAGGGGAATCAGCCAGACAATTCTGGACACGGTTCCTAACAAAGAAAAACCAGATAGTCGACTGTCCGGACGCAGAGGCCCTAGCAGTCTTCAAGCATAACATCCGTGACGAGTGGCCTGCCCGGCACCTGGGACAGGAAAAGCCGAAATCCATGGCAGCCCTCACGACACTCATGACCCACTTTTGTGCGGGAGAAGACAGCTTGCTAGCTCGCAGTAACAACTTATCGAAGAACCCTGGTAATTCGGATACCAAGGACAAAAGTGGCAGGCCACGTCGGAATAAGCAAAAATGCCGCGTTAACAGCGACAGCAATGAAGACACGGCAGTCAATGCCGGATTCAAAGGCTATAAATCCGGTCAGCGGAAAAAGCCATTCAAAAAGAATACTCAAGGACCGTCCAGTTTGGACCGAATACTCGATCGCTTGTGCCAGATACATGGCACCCCCGAAAAGCCAGCCAATCACACTAACAGGGATTGTTGGGTGTTCAAGCAGGCAGGCAAGTTAAGGGCCGAAAATAGAGACAAGGGGCTGCACAGCGACGACGAGGAGCCCAAGCCGCCGAACAACAATGGACAGAAGGGCTTTCCCCCACAAGTGCGGACGGTGAATATGATATATGCAACCCACATTCCCAAGCAGGAGCGGAAGCGTGCGCTACGGGACGTATACGCGATAGAGCCAGTCGCCCCAAAGTTCAACCCATGGTCCTCCTGCCCGATCACTTTTGATCGAAGGGACCATCCCACTAGCATCCGTCATGGCGGCTTCGCCGCATTGGTTCTCGACCCAATCATCGACGGATTTCATCTCACAAGAGTCCTCATGGACAGCGGCAGTAGCCTGAACCTGCTTTATCAGGATACAATGCGGAAAATTGGCATAGATCCCTCAAGGATTAAGCCCACAAGAACGACCTTTAAAGGCGTTATACCAGGTGTAGAAGCCAACTGTACAGGCTCAGTAACACTTGACGTGGTCTTCGGATCCCCGGAAAATTTCCGAAGCGAAGAGTTAATCTTCGATATAGTCCCGTTTCGCAGTGGCTATCACGCCCTGCTCGGATGAACCACATTCGCAAAGTTCAATGCGGTGCCGCACTACGCATATCTCAAGCTCAAGATGCCAGGCCCTCGAGGAGTAATTACAGTCAACGGAAACACCGAACGCTCCCTCCGTACGGAGGAGCATATGGCGGGTCTCACAGCGGAGGTACAAAGTAGCCTTCTCAGGCAATTCTCCGGTCCAGCCATTAAAAAGTCAGACACTGCCAAGCGCGCCCAGAGTAACCCACAGCAGGACCGCCTTGCACACTCTGAGCAAGCGTAGCAATGCGGCCCCAACCCCAGCTGTCGCGACATAGCGAAACCAGTACCTCGCGTACATAACTACGCCCTTGAAATACCATGTGCACAGGGAAAGGGGCACAATAACGGCACGCCCAAAATACGGCTTAAAACGTACTAGGGGCTGCCGGATTCTTTTTTAATTTTTTCTTATTTTCAAGACTCCATACTTCGGACGACCTGTTCGGCAATTCGACTGCCGCACAAATGATGCAAGATCCAGGGAGGCAGACAAGCCATGCCGCATTATGGAACCCCCAGGTGGTCTCTATTACGAGCAGTATACCTGTTTTGAATACAATTCCGCGGCCTGCCCCTGGCTAGGACATGTTAAATAGTCCAATATCTTTACCTTATAATACCACTTGTATCGTTCTGCTCTGACAACAGCCTTTATATAAACAATGCATAGCTTTTGTCTATTTTCTGCATTACTCTCTTTTATATGTTTTCATTAATGACATGTTGCACCCGTACACTATGGTACGGCAAGTACGCCAGGGGCTTCAGTACCCTTTAAATATGGTGTGAGAAGTCCATACACTTTCACAAGTGCGGCACCCTGAACTTATAGCACTATATGCATCGGCTCCGAATCATGATTTGGGTCAATAGTTGGGTTTGCCCGGCTCCTATGTTTTGGTGCCTTACGTTCCACTATATCAGCTAAGGTAGCACTAGGAGAACCACTGCGATTGTGCCCGGTTGAGCTGGATTAAGCACCTCAGTGGAGAAAGCTAAAACTAACTGTCATGGTAAGGCGAGAGACCGGTTGCTGTTCGAGAGGTTTTTCGAGTCCCTAAAGATTTATGCCGCTTCGAGCGAGGAGCCGGATTTGTCCGGCCAAGGCGTGGATAGCGCCCCGAACTCGGTCTTCCGAACTAGGGGCTTCGCCGAAATTTAAAATTATAAAGTTCTATGGCTAAGTGAGAGTGTTCAAGCATTATAGTCCGATTGCCTGGTTCGTTGTGCTGAGCGCCTCCCTTGAAGGACCCAACTATGGGAAAAAGAGCGCTCAGGTTTATCCCGAACACCCCAGCACTAGTGGCATGGGGGCAGAAGCCGACGACTGGCCATCTCTCAATTTTTTGATAAACGGCCGCACAGAAAATAATATTTTAAATTCAACAAGCATTGCTTAAGCGCCTATGAACAAGTTTTCAGCCCACAGGATAAAAACAAGCGAGTTTATTCAAAAATTACATCCTTGGTACATTCATCCGCCACAAGGCGGGCACCCGCAAGAACATCCTTGTAATAGTTCTCGGGCTTGCGATGCTCCTTCCCCGGCGGCGGCCCGTCCTTCACAAGCTTCTCACCGTCCAGCTTACCCCAGTGCACCTTTGCACGGGCAAGGGCCCGACGGGCACCTTCGATGCAGACGGAGCGCTTGATGACCTCGAGCCTTGGACAAGCCTCCACCAGCCGCCGCACCAGCCCGAAGTAGCTCCCAGGCAGGGCCTCTTCGGGCCACAGCCGAACTATGAAGCCCTTCATGGCCTGTTCGGCTGCCTTGTGGAGCTCGACCAGCTGTTTCAGCTGGTCGCTCAAGGGCACAGGGTGTCCGGCCTCAGCATACTGAGACCAGAACACCTTCTCTGTTGAGCTGCCCTCTTCAGCTCGGAAGAATGCGGCGGCGTCGGATACGCTGCGGGGAAGATCTGCGAATGCCCCTGGAGAACTCCGGATTCGGGTAAGTAACAAGTAGTTTACTTTTATATTTCTGCTTTGCATAAAGAATGCCTTACCCGCTGCTATCTTATTCATCTCCTCCAACTCTTGGAGGGCCTTTTGGGCTTCGGCCTTGGCAGACTTGGCAGTCTCAAGGGCCGCCGCGAGCTCGGACGCTTGGGTCTTTGACTCAAGCTCCAAACTCTCATGTTTTTTCATGAGAGCCTGAAGCTCTTGCTGCACCTCGCCGACCTGAGCCCCAAGTTTCTCTCGCTCGGTGCGCTCCGCGGCCGTTTCCTTTTCGGCCTCGGACAGCGCCTGCTTGAGGGTCGCCACCTCAGTCATGGCCCCTATAATAAGCAGTGCAATCCTGTTATTTTTTCCAATCACGCCTCTTTATAGGCACTTTTTCTGTAAGGTATTTCCTACCTTGTTTTTCCTCGAGCTGCCGCTTGGCAAGGCCGAGCTCTTGCTCGGTCCGCTTGAGGTCCTGTTTCAGGACACCCACCTCCGCAGTTAGTGCGGCGGTGGATAGCAGCGAAGCCTGCACACGCATATTGACTCTTTATTATTAGACTCCTGCGAAATTTACTAGATCCTCTATTCGGCTTTTCTTTCCGAACGCCAAACAGAGCATCAAGGGCTACTGTCTATGCGGTACTATTTTTATATATTTTTACTTACCTCGAAGCCTGTTAGAAGGCTAGCGCAAGCTTCAGTCAGTCCGCTCTTGGCGGACTGAACCTTCTGGATCACCGTACTCATAATAGTACGGTGCTCCTCGTCGATGGAGGCGCCGTCAAGCACCTCAAGCAGATTGTCCAGCACCTCCGGTTGGACGGAGGCCACCGGCTCAGAAGGCTTGCTCCTCTTGGAAGGAGTTCACCTACCGCGGTCCGGAACTGTTGAAGACTCCGGCGCGATGTCCGGCACAAAGCCAGACTTGGAGCCCTGGGGGGTCTTGTCCCCTTTACTCTTGGGGCCCGAGAGGTCGCCTTGCGGCTCCTCCAGGACCACCTCCTCCTGCCCCGGAACTCGTTGCGACGCCACTTCGGCGTCGTCCGCAGTGCGGGGGGAGACAGCGGGCGGAACTGAGTTCACGTCCGATGAATCCAGGGAGCCGCTCGATGACTCGTTGAGTTCGGCCCGGGGCAGGCTGCATAATTATGTTCGACATTAGGGAAAGCTGTGCGACAAAGGAACGTCATGAGTTACTCTGATTTCCGAATACTTACGATTTCGCCGGACGCTTGGCCCTATCTGGCCACTCCTCTTCGTCCTCTTCAGCGTCGGGGGAGTAGTTCGGCGGAGGGGTCTTCCTCTTCCTGGACCCTTCGGCCTCCCCCGTTGGGGGGACCTTCCTTTTCTTTCCTCCCCCCGCTGGAGGGGGAGAGTTTTCTTCTTCCTCCTCCTCGTTCTCACGGGAGGAGAGCGTCTCGGACTTGTCGGTTGACGAGTCCGACACCACCACATTACGGGCACTCTTTCGAGTCCCTGTGGCCTTCTTCTTCTTGGCCTTCTTCTCCGGCACCACATAAGGCACCGGAACCAGCAGCTTCACTAGGAGAGCAGGGGCTGGGTCTTCGGGCAAGGGAGCCGGACAGTTAATCAATCTGGACTGCGCCTGTCAAAGGTGAGGGAGTTTAGATCCTGCATAGAGTCAGACTATGAAAAAACTTAACATCCTGTAAAAGGTGAAAATAGCTTACCTCGCTAGCGTGACGCCACGAGCTGTATCCGCGGTCCTCGGAAGCGGATGTGGGAGCCTTGGCGCCTTTGGTTAGCACCTTCCAGACGTCTTCATACGTCGTGTCAAAGAGCCTGTTAAGGGTTTGGTGCTGCGCCGGGTCGAACTCCCACAGATTAAAGTCCCGTTGTTGACACGGGAGGATCCGGCGGACGAGCATAACCTGGACTACATTGACGAGCTTGATCGGCTTGCTCACCAGGGACTAGATGCATGTCTGCAGTCCGGTCACCTCTTTTTCGTCGCCCCACGACAGGCTCGTCTCTTTCCAGGACATAAGCCGCATGGGGGGTCTGGATCGGAACTCGGGGGCTGCGATCCATTTTGGATCGTGCGGCTCGGTGATGTAAAACCACCACGATTTCCACCCCTTCAGGGTCTCCACGAAGGAGCCCTCGAGCCATAGGATGTTGGCCATCTTGCCCGCCATGGCGCCTCCGCACTCCGCCTGGCTGCCGCGCACCACCTTGGGCTTGACATTGAAGGTCTTGAGCCAGAGGCCGAAATGGGGGCGGATGCGGAGGAAAGCCTCGCACACGACGATAAACGCCGAGATGTTGAGGACGAAGTTCGGGGCCAGATCGTGGAAATCCAGGCCATAGTAAAACATGAGCCCCCGAACAAATGGGTGGAGTGGAAAACCCAGTCCACGGAGGAAGTGGGGAAGAAATACTACCCTCTCATGGGGCCTTGGGGTGGGGAGAAGCTGCCCCTCCTCGAGAAGCCGGTGCACGATGTCTTTGGACAAGTATCCGGCCTTCCTTAGCTTTTTGACATGGCCCTCCATGACGGAGGAGACCATCCACTTGCCTCCCACTTCGGACATTGCTGGAGAAGGTTGAGGTGGGAAGTGCGGGCTTGGGCGCTGGAGCTCAAGTGCGCAGGAGATGGATAGGCAAAGGAGGAAGAAGGCGTAGGTAAAAAGGTGGATCCTTATCCCCTTATATGGGAGGATGCGGTTGTGCGTCCCCACCTGCCTAGTAAAACTCGCTTGCCTCCCAAGCGCTGTGATAAGTGGCGCGATTGGATTACCCATGTCCGTATTGATGAGAATCCTGTAAAGGGGGTACACGATCTCTGCTTTGACAAGACGTGCCAAGGAAACCGCCTCGCAAAACATGCTGAGGTGGAAAAGTAAAAACGATTCAAGTAAAGGACTTGGCCGTAGTGTGATGACACACTGCGGAATACGTCAGCAGTTTTGATTTCTGTTAATATTATTCTCTCTATGGCGATATGTGGAAGCTTATTTTGCAGAGCCGGACATTACTCTTGGTGTTTACAATCTTCTATGAAGGACTTGGAGGAGGAACCCGCCTTGCAATGCCGAAGACAATTTGCGCGCCGGACTCGTCGTCATTGAAGCCTGGTTTAGGGGCTACTGAGGGAGTCCTGGATTAGGGGGTGTTCGGGTAGCCGGACTATACCTTCAGCCGGACTCCTGGACTATGAAGATACAAGATTGAAGACTTCGTCCCATGTCCGGATGGGACTTTCCTTGGCGTGGAAGGCAAGCTTGGCGATGCGGATATTCAAGATCTCCTACCATTGTAACCGACTCTGTGTAACCCTAACCCTATCCGGTGTCTATATAAACCGGAGGGTTGTAGTCCATAGGGAATCATCTCCATATACAACAATCATACCATAGGCTAGCTTCTAGGGTTTAGCCTCCTTGATCTCGTGGTAGATCTACTCTTGTACTACCCATATCATCAATATTAATCAAGCAGGACGTAGGGTTTTACCTCCATCAAGAGGGCTCGAACCTGGGTAAAACATCGTGTTCCCTGCCTCCTGTTACCATCTGGCCTAGACGCATAGTTCGGGACCCACTACCCGAGATCCGCCGGTTTTGACACCGACAATGATCTTC